>NC_091458.1:62283865-62398865 GCF_027789765.1 Dendropsophus ebraccatus
CCTTCTTTTGGGGGCGTTTGCGCATGCGCACTACTTTACATCCATTACCATAAGAAATTTCACCTTGTCATGATATAGGTTTAGTTCCTCTTTATTTCATTAGGTTATAGCTGTTTATAGATCTATCTCTATTTAGATTTGAGTTAGGTGCGCTCTTTGGTCACATGTCACATGTTTGCCAGCATCATTTCCGGTTGCGTGTGACTGTGTCACGTACTTCCGGTTTTCTCCGTCATACTCTCTTCCCTGATTTCGTTGTTACCATCAGGGTGAGTTACTCCACCTGTGTTGAGGTGCTTTGATTGGCTACATCCAGTATAAAAGAATGAGGTTTTTGTCATGGCCGCGGCGGCGTCCCGTGTTCCGGGCCGCCGCCGCGACCTCCTCCTGCCCCATGCAGCCGCCGGGGTCCTTGTGCAGGGACCCGGCGCTGCTGCTAGTTCGGCCCCTGGGGGCGCCTCACCTCTCCTCCGCTCCTGTCTCCGTCTGTGCCGGCCGGCGCGCGCGTCCCCGCCTCCTAGTGCGCGCGCGCGCCGGCTGTCTCAGATTTAAAGGGCCAGTCCGCGCCTAATTGGTGTTGCACACAATCACTCCCTATTTATTCCAGCCCTGCCCCACTACAGGTGTTGGAGCCTCTACATGCTTCCCATAGCGTTTGGCCCAGCTCCCTGTTGTTGCTGATTCCTATCAGCTACCTGGTCCCTAGTCCCTGTTCCTGATTCCTATCCGCTACCTGGTCCCTAGTCCTTGTTCCTGGTTCCTGCTCCCCTGTTACACCATTGCTCCTGTGTTCAGCCTGTCACCTGCGGTTACGCCTACAGACCTCTGCCAGCACCATCTCCTGCCTACTGCTCCTGCCACGCCTGCCGTCACTAGCAACCAAGCCAGGGGTAGCGACCTGGGGGTCGCCTGCCGCAGCAAGTCCATCCCGCCTTGCGGCGGGCTCTGGTGAAAACCAGTGGCCCCTTAGACTCCGCTCCCTGGTGAGGTTAGTGCCATCGCTGGTGACGGTCCAGTGGATCCACTACTCCAGGCGTTACAGTTTTCCCCTCATTACTCATATCCCTTGACAAAGCGAGCCACGCGAAACGTGGGTAGGGTGAGTAGGTGTGTGGGACTTGTTGCAATACACGCATCCTCCTAGTTTGTATTTGTATATACTTTTTGGTGATTTCACCTATGTGTGTTTCTCATTGAGCAACTGCAGCTTTAAATAGGTTTTTTACTGTTTACACTTTATCTTTTGCTGCTATTTACTACTGTTTATATTATTCAATACCCAGTGGAGGGTGCCTGTATTGCCACAGTTACTTTAGTCTTCATTAATTCTCATGCATGTGTAATATCTGACCTCATAAAACATTTTTCTATGTCCCCTCACCAATTTATGTATTTGGCTCTGTTTCATTCCCCTTACCTTTTTTCATTTTTTCATTCATTTTGTATGTATTTTAAATTAAAATTACCTAAATAAAGAATACAATTATATTTATTTGTGATTGTCCTGCACTTTTTTTGATCCCCTGTGGATCTTTGTTTTGGTGTAATATATATTTCTATGTGCGTTCAGGACTGAACTATTTGGGCATTTTTTGTTTGGATAGTGAACAATGATGGGGTTACGGGTATGACTTGGCAATTATTTTCTCTAGCTTGTGTTTTATAAGATGAAATTGAATCCCTATAGTTATTAAAGAACACAGTCTGCCATCTAGTGGTCATTCTAACATAATACAGATCATGCCTCATTCTGTGGGTACTCAGCATTGTATTTGGGACTACTATACTGTATACTGGCATATTCTCCAGGCAAGCTTTATATTAAAATGATATTGGAAAAATATTTATTCCTATATAGATGCAATATTATATCTTGGGTGATAAATACTGTAGATAACTGTTATTGTGCATGATAGTACATGCACTTTTGTTAATATTACTGCTGGACAGTAACATTTGGCAGGTGCTTGGTACGCATATGCAATGTTTTAGAAAAAGCAATACACCTTTCTATTGGCTAAGTAAGTGGCTGTTACACCCCTGAAATGTTGAAAGTACATAGATAATATGCTTCTACTAGGTGTATACCCCTGTAGGAATTTGTGTTGCATTGTTTGGTACCATAATGGAATTCTGAATTGTGTGAGCAGCAGTCAGTGCACTATTATTATACACCAGCATGACTGCAACTTATAGTGCCCCACATCACATTCAGAAATAGGCACCTACCATCTTGTTGACCTTGAACAGGGATCTTACAGTGTAAGCTATTTGGAAAGTTAATTGTAGCTGACAGATTCCCTCTATGGACATATGCAGTTTCTGTTTGAGATTTACCCAGTGACTGGGTCCTTGGGTCCAAAGGAAATAATGCGGAACTCCTACCTTTTATCGATAGAGAACATGTACATGTCCAATTTTAATTGCATCATAAACATTGCTGATATCACTGCACACACAGGACATGCCATCAATAAGGTCTATAAGGTTCTGTGAAGCATCTCATAAACATTGGCCCTAGTAGCAAAGGATTTTCTCCAAAGTCAATGTGTTTGTCACATGATTGCTGGTGTAGTTATCCGATTCCATGACTTGTATGTTCTATTAATGTAGTGTGTTTTTATGGCTATGTTTTATTACAATCTCTTTTTGTTCTTATTTCACATAGCCTTTCACCATAAAGTTTGGACCTTTTGCAATGTATTTTTGTTGATGAAGATTTGGGTGGAATTTATGAAGAACAGCATCTCTCGTACAGACCTGTGTGCTGCTATTGGACACTGCGGCTTCTCATAGTTTAGGATTGTGTCATCCTTACCCACTTTTAACAAGGCTAGAGGAGGGAACTTTATTCCTTTGCCAATCAGCGGAGGTTCAATTTCCGCAAATATGGCCATGGAAACTGAAGCTTTTTCTGCTAATACAACTCAGCAGAGATGTAGTGACCATCTGTCTGCTTCAGAGCCCTGTACGCAGTAGGGTACACTGCACTCCACCCTCACACAACTACATGGCAGACAAACAAGAGGGCAAGAGTGGTGCTGTTTCTGGAAGAAAGCATCAGTGTTTTTTGAAACTCTACCTTTCACTTACCATCACTCTGTGTATCCTCAGCATTCCTGTATTATATAATGCATTGTTTACTTCAAGGTAATCTCTTAAAAAGAATACATCATGTTACCACACAAAAGGCCAGAGCACGACTAACGTTAATTGTTATGGCAGTGATTTCCTAGGAGATAGTGCAGAGTGTTGAGTCTTTTGGTTTGAAAAGTTTATCCTGTTTGCATTAATGGAAGTTCCTGTTTTATATTGTCCGCCTGTACAAAACATTTCATCTTGATCGTAAAACAGGAATAGTGCACTCTTATGTATTGTGCTTTTAGGGGTTGGAATGCTTTTATGTGGCTTTGTGGTCTCCTGGAAAAATATGCCACTGGTAGGAACAGCTCAATGAAAGCCGAGCCGCAAGTCACCAGACACTAGAACAAGCGTCACTTACACCTGAGGAAAAAAAATGAATAAAAAAAAAAGAACTTTTTTTATAGTTACTGTTTATGAAAGCTGAGACAATAGTCTAACTTAAAGTGAATGTAATTCTGTTTCATGGGATCATGTATCAATGTATGCACACCATCTTCTGTATATCTGTTATTAAGGGTTGGCATAACAAGAAAGTTACAGAAAAAAAAAACAAATTACCACAGTTGCTCTCATATAATATCAGTGTGACATCCATCTGTGCATTATCCTTGTATTATTGTAGTGTCCCAGAGCAGGCGTGCCACTACGTACTAGCACAACCTGTCTTTAGGTTTAGTTGTTCCAGAAGCTAAAGGTGGGGTAACTGCCATAGAGGGACACCTTCCCTGCGTCGGGGGTGACTATCTCTTATCATATCAGGATGTTTCAGAAACGGAGGGTTCGTCTGCAGTGGAGCAAAGTGTGATTAAGCAGTCCAAGTACTCCACCGATATTTGCTCGGCCATCTCAGGGAACCCTAATTGGCTAGCTATTCCTGGGGCTGGCATGTTGTGATTTGTTTTGCAAAAGGCGGTATATCCTAAACCGTGAGTACAAGTATCTTCTATCAAGATTTCTATCAAGCCAGGCAGCGCAACAGAGTTCTGATCAGGCCCGGACTGGTAATCTGGCAAGGCGGGCAAATGCCCGCTGGGCTGGCCAGATTACCAGTCCGTGGGCCGCCCGGCTGTCTTAATGGAAAAAAAAAATCACCGCTGCGGCCCGCTCCTGACATGCTCCTCCGCTCCAATCCAATCAACGTGGGGCCGATGCGGCCCCTCGTTGATTGGCGGAGCACGCCAGGAGCGGGCCAGCCGAGGCGAGGTGAGCGGGCTGTGGTGGCGGGAGGGGGCTGCGGTGGCGTGTCTCTGCCCTGTTATCCCCCCCCCCCCAAGTGCCGAGGGCCGCAGACGTGCCGCGCGCAGGCACGTCTGCAGCCACCTCCACCAGGCCCCCAGCGGTGACGTCACTTCCCTGACGCGCCGCTGAGGACCTGGAGGAGAGAGAGGAGAGCCGCCGCCGCCGCCGCCGCCGTGGACCGAAGATCCAGCCGAGGAAGAAGCTGCTGGGAGCGAGGTGAGGTGAGAATGTTTTTTTTTTTTTTTTTTTAACCCCTTCACATGTGGCCATGCAGGGGGGCTATTCTATATAGGAGGGGGGTGCAGGGGGGGGGGGGGCTATTCCATATTGGAGGAGGATGCAGGGGGTCTATTCTATACAGGAGGGGGTGCAGGGGGCTATTCTATATGGGAGGGGGATGCAGGGGGCTATTCTATACAGGAGGGGGTGCAGGGGGCTATTCTATATGGGAGGGGGATGCAGGGGGCTATTCTATATGGGAGGGGGATGCAGGGGGCTATTCTATATAGGAGGGGATGCAAAGGGCTATTCTATACAGGAGGGGGTGCAGGGGGCTATTCTATATAGGAGGGGGTGCAGGGGGGCTATTCTATATGGGAGGGGGATGCAGGGGGGCTATTCTATATGGGAGGGGGATGCAGGGGGGCTATTCTATATGGGAGGGGGATGCAGGGGGGCTATTCTATATAGGAGGGGGGTGCAGGGGGCTATTCTATACAGGAGGGGGATGCAGGGGGGCTATTCTATATAGGAGGGGGGTGCAGGGGGGCTATTCTATACAGGAGGGGGATGCAGGGGGGCTATTCTATACAGGAGGGGGATGCAGGGGGGCTATTCTATATAGGAGGGGGGTGCAGGGGGGCTATTCTATATAGGAGGGGGGTGCAGGGGGGCTATTCTATATAGGAGGGGGGTGCAGGGGGGCTATTCTATACAGGAGGGGGATGCAGGGGGGCTATTCTATATAGGAGGGGGGTGCAGGGGGGCTATTCTATACAGGAGGGGGATGCAGGGGGGCTATTCTATACAGGAGGGGGATGCAGGGGGGCTATTCTATATGGAGGGGGATGCAGGGGGCTATTCTATATGGAGGGGGATGCAGGGGGCTATTCTATAGAGGAGGGGGTGCAGGGGGCTATTCTATACAGGAGGGGGTGCAGGGGGCTATTCTATATGGGAGGGGGATGCAGGGGGCTATTCTATATAGGAGGGGGTGCAGGGGGGCTATTCTATACGGGAGGGGGATGCAGGGGGGCTATTCTATACAGGAGGGGGATGCAGGGGGGCTATTCTATATGGAGGGGGATGCAGGGGGCTATTCTATAGAGGAGGGGGTGCAGGGGGCTATTCTATACAGGAGGGGGTGCAGGGGGCTATTCTATACAGGAGGGGGTGCAGGGGGCTATTCTATATGGGAGGGGGATGCAGGGGGCTATTCTATATGGGAGGGGGATGCAGGAGGGCTATTCTATATAGGAGGGGGATGCAGGGGGCTATTCTATACAGGAGGGGGTGCAGGGGGCTATTCTATATGGGAGGGGGGTGCAGGGGGGCCATTCTATATGGTAGGGGGATGCAGGGGGCTATTCTATACGGGAGGGGGATGCAGGGGGCTATTCTATACAGGAGGGGGTGCAGGGGGGCTATTCTATACGGGAGGGGGATGCAGGGGGGCTATTCTATACAGGAGGGGGTGCAGGGGGCTATTCTATACAGGAGGGGGTGCAGGGGGCTATTCTATATGGGAGGGGGATGCAGGGGGCTATTCTATATGGGGGGATGCAGGGGGCTATTCTATATGGGGGGGATGCAGGGGGGCTATTCTATATGGGAGGATGCAGGGGGCTATTCTATATGGGGGGGATGCAGGGGGGCTATTCTATACAGGAGGGGGTGCAGGGGGCTATTCCATATGGGAGGGGGATGCAGGGGGCTATTCTATATGGGAGGGGGATGCAGGGGGGCTATTCTATATGGGAGGGGGATGCAGGGGGGCTATTCTATATGGGAGGGGGATGCAGGGGGCTATTCTATATGGGAGGGGGATGCAGGGGGGCTATTCTATATGGGAGGGGGATGCAGGGGGGCTATTCTATATGGGAGGGGGATGCAGGGGGGCTATTCTGTATTGGAGGGGTATGCAGGGGGCTATTCTGTATTGGAGGGGTATGCAGGGGGCTATTCTATACAGGAGGGGGATGCAGGGGGGCTATTCTATATAGGAGGGGGGTGCAGGGGGGCTATTCTATACAGGAGGGGATGCAGGGGGCTATTCTATATGGGAGGGGGATGCAGGGGGCTATTCTATATGGGAGGGGGATGCAGGGGGGCTATTCTGTATAGGAGGGGGGTGCAGGGGGGCTATTCTGTATGGGAGGGGGATGCAGGGGGGCTATTCTGTATAGGAGGGGGGTGCAGGGGGGCTATTCTGTATGGGAGGGGGATGCAGGGGGGCTATTCTATATGGGAGGGGGTGCAGGGGGCTATTCCATATGGGAGGGGGATGCAGAGGGCTATTCTATATGGGAGGGGGATGCAGGGGGGCTATTCTATATGGGAGGGGGATGCAGGAGGGCTATTCTATATGGGAGGGGGATGCAGGGGGCTATTCTATACGGGAGGGGGATGCAGGGGGCTATTCTATATGGGAGGGGGATGCAGGGGGGCTATTCTATATGGGAGGGGGATGCAGGGGGGCTATTCTGTATTGGAGGGGGATGCAGGGGGCTATTCTATACAGGATGGGATGCAGGGGGGCTATTCTATATGGGAGGGGGATGCAGGGGGCTATTCTGTATAGGAGGGGGGTGCAGGGGGGCTATTCTGTATGGGAGGGGGATGCAGGGGGGCTATTCTATATGGGAGGGGGATGCAGGGGGGCTATTCTATATGGGAGGGGGATGCAGGGGGGCTATTCTATACAGGAGGGGGATGCAGGGGGCTATTCTTTATGGGAGGGGGATGCAGGGGGGCTATTCTATATGGGAGGGGGATGCAGGGGGCTATTCTGTATAGGAGGGGGATGCAGGGGGGCTATTCTATATGGGAGGGGGATGCAGGGGGGCTATTCTGTATGGGAGGGGGGTGCAGGGGGCTATTCCATATGGGAGGGGGATGCAGGGGGGCTATTCTATACAGGAGGGGGGTGCAGGGGGGCTATTCTGTATGGGAGGGGGATGCAGGGGGGCTATTCTATATAGGAGGGGGGTGCAGGGGGGCTATTCTATATGGGAGGGGGATGCAGGGGGCTATTCTGTATAGGAGGGGGGTGCAGGGGGGCTATTCTGTATGGGAGGGGGATGCAGGGGGGCTATTCTATATAGGAGGGGGGTGCAGGGGGGCTATTCTGTATGGGAGGGGGATGCAGGGGGGCTATTCTATACAGGAGGGGGATGCAGGGGGCTATTCTATATGGGAGGGGGATGCAGGGGGCTATTCTATACAGGAGGGGGATGCAGGGGACTATTCTATATGGGAGGGGGATGCAGGGGGCTATTCTATATGGAGGGATGCAGGGGGCTATTCTATATGGAGGGGGATGCAGGGGGCTATTCTATATGGAGGGGGATGCAGGGGGGCTATTCTATATTGGGGGGATGCAGGGGGCTATTCTATATGGGAGGGGATGCAGGGGGGCTATTCTATATAGGGGGATGTACAGCAGGGGGTCTATTCTATATGGGGGGATGTACAGCAGGGGGGCTATTCTATATGGGGGGGATGTACAGCAGGGGGGCTATTCTATATGGGGGGGATGTACAGCAGGGGGGCTATTCTATATGGGGGGGGGGATGTATAGATGAGGATGTTGCTGGAGCATGAAGCCTAAAATGTCTGTCTGGCAGATCCCGTGGAGAGGAGTCATGGCCAGAGAAGCCTTCATGATGGCCGGAGCCAGATAGAGAAGAAAAGGAAAAGTGGACGTCTCTTCATGCAGAGAAGACGCCTACTGTGAGTGACAGGATGTAATTGCACTATAATCACTTATCAGGTCTGCAGAACCTTTATACAGCTGGGATCTACCTCAGTATCAGGGGTGTCAAACTCCGGCCCTCCAGGTGTTGCAAAACTACAATTCCCACCATGCTTTAGCTGTCCAGGCATGATGGGATTTGTAGTTCTGTAACAGCTGGAGGGCCGGAGTGTGACATCTGTGTTCTATTGTCACTGTTCTGGGAGAATATTGGTCTTTATATAGTGGCTGTTATTTGGTGCCAGTATAGTGGTATTATCCAGTCACTGTATGCTGCGGGCAGTGGGCATGGTGTGATGGTATAGTGGTATTATCCAGTCACTGTATGCTGCGGGCAGTGGGCATGGTGTGATGGTATAGTGGTATTATCCAGTCACCGTATGCTGAGGGTAGTGGGCATGGTGTGATGGTATAGTGGTATTATCCAGTCACTGTATGGTGGGAGTAGTGGGTATGGTGTGATGGTATAGTGGTATTATCCAGTCACTGTATGGTGGGAGTAGTGGGTATGGTGTGATGGTATAGTGGTATTATCCAGTCACTGTATGCTGCGGGCAGTGGGCATGGTGTGATGGTATAGTGGTATTATCCAGTCACCATATGCTGAGGGTAGTGGGCATGGTGTGATGGTATAGTGGTATTATCCAGTCACTGTATGGTGAGGGTAGTGAGCATGGTGTGATAGTATAGTGGTATTATCCAGTCACCGTATGCTGAGGGTAGTGGGCATGGTGTGATGGTATAGTGGTATTATCCAGTCACTGTATGGTGAGGGTAGTGGGCATGGTGTGATGGTATAGTGGTATTATCCAGTCACCGTATGCTGAGGGTAGTGGGCATGGTGTGATGGTATAATGGTATTATCCAGTCACTGTATGGTGAGGGTAGTGGGCATGGTGTGATGGTATAGTGGTATTATCCAGTCACTGTATGGTGAGGGTAGTGGGCATGGTGTGATGGTTACATAGTTACATAGTTAATACGGTTGAAAAAAGACACATGTCCATCAAGTTCAACCAAGGAGGGGATGGATACAGGGAAGGGGGAGGGGTGATATGTTCTATACATATGCATCTATATTATTTTGGTCTAAGAACTTGTCTAGCCCTGTTTTGAAGCCCTCTACTGTTTTTGCTGTGACCAGATCCTGTGGTAGACTGTTCCACAGATTCACAGTTCTCATGGTAATAGTGGTATTATCCAGTCACTGTATGGTGAGGGTAGTGGGCATGGTGTGGTGGTATAGTGGTATTATCCAGTCACTGTATGGTGAGAGTAGTGGGCATGGTGTGATGGTATTACTCGTATTATTGGTAATATTAGTGTTGTATATAGTGGATTGTATTCAGTCACAGTGTAGCGGTATTAGTCATTATGTGGTGATAATGGCCGTGCTCATGGTGTGGTGATATTATTTGTTACTTATATACTGGTAGTATTGGCAGTATTGGTGGGTTTGCTTAATAACAGTATGGCAGTAACGGGTACACTATGGTGATATTTGCTTACTGGTGTTATTAACTATGACACTGTTATCATGCACATAAAATTCTTACCTATGTTACCATTATATATCCTTCAATTTTTCATGGGGCCCTACTGATAGATAGATAGATGGATAGATAGATAGATATCCAGTAGGAAATGGCTATCTAGCAGCTTATTATGTAGCTTTGACTGCCATTATATGGTGTGCAAACATAGTCAGGATAAAAGGGATTTAAAAAATATAGTAACTTTTGTCCAAAAACAGCACCATCCTGTCCTCAGTGTATGGTTATTACAACTTGGCTCCATTCACTTCAATGGAACTGAGCTGCAATACCTCACACAAACTGAAGAAGAGTGTGGCGCTATTTCTGGAAGAAGGTGGCCATGTTTTTCTCCTATAAAGGGAATCTGTGAGGTCCATACCAGGTCTAGGGCTGTAGATCTCAGCAGACAGATGTGAGCGAGATATCACAGACAGGACCTTTAGTCCAGTGTAAACTTATATAATTGTCCTTTTCATTTCCAACTAAAGTTTCACAACAGCAGCGGCAGCAGCAGCACTAACCTATATGTCCATCAGTCAGAGCAGGAAGGGGCGGGGCAGAAGGTGCTGCTGTGGCTCCACCTCTGTGACACTTCAGCTGGTAATGAAAAGAATGATTATAGAGGTTTACACTGGACTAAAGATCCAGTCCCTGATCTGTACGCTGGGATCTACAGCTGTGTACCTGGTATAGACCCCACAGGTTTCCTTTAAGGGCACGTTCATACCTATTCCAATGCGGATTTGATGCTTCTGATTTAATCAGTTGAATGAGTGCATATATATGCCACATCAAATCCACAGCAGATCATGTTATAGCATTATTTTTAGGTGCTGATGGTGGGGTTCACATGTTTAAGGGAGTAGTGGGGACATGGATAAATGAAGCAGAATTTGCTACAGCTCGTATTTTACACGGCTATCCATGATATATAGGGAAGGATATGGTATGTGGGCTGCTGGGGTTTGATTGCCAGGGCTGATTTTAAGTCCCAGTCCGGCCCTGGTTCTGATACTGCCACACCAAACCTTTAACCTAACCTATTAAAGAGGATGTACCATCAGGTACATCCTCTTTAATCTGACCCACGGATAGTACGGCCCAGACACGGGGAAGCCGCTGCCGTGGAGCGTTTTATTGAACCGCGGCCCGATTCCTGTGTACAGCACCATTCTATCCATGAGAAGGGCAGGGGTTAAAGCACAGGAGGCGGCCCGGCCCGGCCCGCCCCCAGTGGGAGATAACCCCTGACCCTCTATGACGCAGCTCCATTGATTCTAAAGGAGCCGCATCATAGAGAGGAGGGAATTCCCTCCCACTGGGAGCGGGCCGGCCCGCCTCCCGTCCTTCAACCCCGGGCCGGTACCCGTGGATAGAACCGGACGCAGTCCTCTTTAAGTAAGCTAAGAACACAGAAGCTGCCTTACTTACACTTATACTTCACGTACAGCCTGAGTATTCTGTGTTGTCTAGAAGGAGAGGGACTATTGGTTCCATAATGCACTTTACAGCTAAAAGTACTATTTTTGTATTGTACTGAAGATTTGCTCAGTAAACTGTTCAACTTGTTTAGGAACTTTGTGATTACTCTGTTCTTGGACCTACACCTGTTCTGCCTTTTTCAAAACCTAGTGTGGGGGTAGGCATACAACTCCTGGCCACCGTATCAAGTGCCTGGTTGATACCCTTAACACCTAGTCCACTACTCATCCCAACACCTAGCAACCCCAGGTTACTGCATTATGATGCTATATGCATTATCCTGGTGCACTCCATAGCACTTAGCTGCGTCAACACTGTATAATTATTATTCTTCTGTCACAATATTTTCTCCCTGAGCACACTATTATACCATTATATCAGTGTTCAATGACCCCTTGTTATGCCTTCATGGTGTTAATCAATCCCTGTACTGTAACATCAATGCTTTGCTCTTCTTGTTTTGTTATATAACTTTCTGCATTATCATCTATTGTAATACACTGTGCCCTTGACTCTCGTGCAGAGAAATCGCTGTGTTTAGTTTTCTCATGTTTTTTACACTACTTTCTGCATTGTGGTATATTGTGTCCTTGACTATTGTGCAGTGACATCATTGTGTGTACTGCCCCAATGCTTTAAAATTACAAATACCATTATATAGGTGGTGTGACATTATTATAAATTTAATCTATGCATTGTGACATCACAGTGTTTACTATTTTGTTTATGGTACATTGTGACCTTGTCCGCTGTGCTGTGACATCACTGTGCGCACTGCCATTGTGCTCTTAAAAATACCTGTCATTAAAAATAACGTTTTATATGCCAGAAAGAAATATTGTATCAAAGTTTTTTAATGGTCAGGGTCAGAGTGTTCAGATAAATAAGTAGACCAATCAGGGAGATGACTGTGATGTCCCCATAGACTTACATTGGAAGTCTATCTAGGTCACGTGACATGGAGCCAGGAGTGAAGACACTTCTCCTGGCTTGTTTTCTTGATCAGTTGTAGTCTAAACACTCAGACATTGACCGATTGAAGCTTTTCATATGTCTCGCTGACATATTGTGGTGTCCCAGCACAGGGTGCTGTCTCTGCACCTGAGCAAGTCACTCCCTCAGGTTCACACCAGTGGGAGATGGTGTAGTGTCGTCTTTTCCTCACTAGGTGTCACCACCATCTGTATCTAACCTTATGGTTCAGAAAAAAAAATACGCCAGCTCACATCTTGCAGGAGAAATCTTCTCTCTTGCACGGATCCGCTCCAATGTAAAGTGCCACAACTACTAGTAATGAAGAACAGATAATCCAGCAGGCTCTGATGTAGCAGGGAAAATCACATCCCATTTATTGTACAGATATCACCTTAGTGTACACTTGAACACATGCCCCCAGCACAAAAACTCTGATGCGTTTTGAGCGCGGTATTTGCCCTCTTACTCAAGAGTATGGGGGAAATTTATCAAGAGCTTTGCGCCTATATTTAGGTGAATAATTGCATTTTTTGCCCAGTTTTGGTCTAAGTTCTATTTATGAACCAGTATTCGACAGGCGAATATTTTATTGATGCGATTTATTTTGAGTATTCACCCAAATATTCGCATAATCCGGGATTAGCACCCAATTTATAAAAGTTGCACAAACAGCTGCAGGCCTACATCTGGCCAGTACCAGGTGAATATGCTTGCGCAATTTTTGCGTCTTTTTAGCGACTTTTTTACTTAGATACATTTACTATGGCTGTGCTACATATTTATAAATCAGTCACAAGATATTGTAACAAAATACACACCAATCCCCATTAGAATAGTTGCACACATTAGACCCGCTGCGTTTTTGTGCTGGGGGCATGGGTTCAAGTGAACACTAAGGTAATATCTGTACAATAAATGGGATGTGATTTTACCTGTTACATCAGAGCCTGCTGGATAATCTGTTCTTCATTACTTGTATCTAACCTTAAGCACAGCTGAGGGAATTTCAGGGGTAACTATATTGTATGTCATGTGTTATGTATTGTCCAGTGCAGGGTGACTGGAAAACCCAGGAAGTCTGCTTCGACAAGATAACCAACGACTGGGGCTCGTACTACCCACCTAGGACAGGTAGCCCACAACTAGGGGGCATAAGGCAGTCAGGGACAACAAGTCATCTGTAAATACAAGTATTCTCTTACAACTCTTTTATTTACTCCAACTGTTCTGGCAGAGCACATTACTACATTGGGCAGGGCCCCTCTGGCAACTCCTCTCTTCCTCTACTGTAAGCACCTACTAATTCAACCACCTGCTTTCTACCTCAACTGTGAGCACCTTAGTTACTGCCACTGAACTACGTTTACCTCCGGTTTTATTTTTGTTAGACTCTGGCACTAGACTCTGGCCTCCTCCTTGCACACCTGCACCTACACACACCTGTACACTCTGTGGCACAAAAAAAAATAGGACATGTCCTAGTATGGGTCATAGTTGCAGCATGGATTCACCCATAGAAGTCCATGGGAGTATCTGTAATTGTTGCAGATCTGTAATTTCTATTGACCCGCCAAAGGTACAGATTATGTTTACTAATAGTATTTCCATCAGTCTTTTGGTCAGTCTTTTTTCAACCAAAACCAGGAGTGGAACTGACAGGGCAAAATTATAAATGAAAAATTTGCCCAGTTTATGTGTTTTCAACCCACTCCTGATTTTGGTTTAAAAAAGACTGTTTAGTTTTCATTTTTGGATATATATATTTTCACATGTTATATTTCAATACTTTGTGACAGTATGTCCATGTTTTTGCATTGATAAATTTTATTGAACAAAACGTTAATAAAAAATATTGTACAAGAAAAAGACTGACCAAAAGACTGAGTAAAATATTATGTGTGAATTTAGCCTATGGATGCAGTACGTAAAATTTTTTTATGGATTGCAGACAACAATTGTGAACATAATATACAGTCCTAAAAAACTATTGAACATGTGATTAAGGCCGTATTGTTAGCCCACAAGAGCCATATCTATCCCAATAAAGCCTCTACCCCTCGAGCAAGTCCGTGGCCACTAGGATGCTCGTGTATCCTGTGCTCTTGATTTAAAGGGCCAGTGTGCCTTTAATTGGTTATGTACCTAATTACCTCCCTCTGTAAATGTGCACCTGCCCTGTCATTCCCTGTTGGAGCCTCTGCACGCTAACACTTAGCTTGCAGTCCCAGCTCTCCTGCCCGTAATTCCTGCCCATTACTGCTGCCCTGGTTCCAGCCATGTGTCCTGTCTGACTTCCTGTCTATGTGTCTTCAGCTGCACCTCGCCCACCGTGACTAGCAAGCCAAGCCAGAGGTAGCAACTTGGGGGTCGCCTGCCAGAGAAAGTCTGTCCCGCCTTGCGGTGAGAACCAGCGGACCCTTAGGCCTTATAGACATGTTCAGTATTTTTTTCAAGTCCATAGATTCCTCCCACTATCCACCTGTACAATCCGTTAAAAACTACAGATTGGGCATACAGTATGTAGTGTATCCGTAGTGCAACCGTATTTCTGTAAATCCTTTTATTTATTTATTTTTGAATGTCAGTTATAACTCATCTGTATGTTTTACGGAAATACAGATGGCAAACTGGTTACAATCCGTAAAAAATAGCGTATCCCATTGATTTCTATGAGAGAATCCGTAAAAAAATATATATATGGGTTCGCACTAGGACATGTCCTATTTTTTAGCATTGGTGTGCGTCCTTGTAATTTACTGATCATGTGAATAGCCCAATGTGTAACTCGAATATGGCAATAGGTATCCATAGGTTATGGGACGTGTGAATAAGGCCTTAGACTCCACTCCCTGGTGCGGCTTATGCCATCGTTATTGGTGGCTCAGTGCATCCACAACTCCTGCTGTTACAGTTACAATTTAACCCCTAGACGACCCTGGACGTAGGATTACGTCATGGAAGTCTGTCCCCAGACGACCCATGACGTAACTGTACATCCTGGGTGTTTCTCCCGCTATGAAGCGCGCTCTGGAGCGCAGCGCGCTTCATAGGAGGTGGGGGCTGGCTGCAGAGAGCAGCCGGGACCTCACCGGTAATGACACGCTGCAGCGTTCGCGCTGCCGCGTGTCATTAACCCCTTAAACGCCGTGACCGCGCGACTGCGGCGTTTAAGTGTAAGTGACAGGGGGAGTCCCCTGTCACTTACCGATCGGGACCACCGCAGTGTGAATGCGGGGGTCCCGATCGGTAAAACGGACCGCCGGAGGTCACTCACCTGCCTCCGTGCGGTCCGATCGGCGATCTGCTACACTGAGCCTGCACAGTCAGGCTCAATGAGCAGATCGCCGATAACACTGATCAATGCTATGCCTATGGCATAGCAATGATCAGTGTAAAAATCCAAGTACTGTATGTATGTAAAAGTCCCCCAAAAGGAACTTCAAATGTGTAAAAAAAAAAAAAGTTCAAAATACTATTACACTACCCCAAAACCCCTCCCCCAATAAAAGTTGAAATAACCCCCCCTATCCTATTATATAAATAAAACATATAAAAATAAATAAATAGATAAACATATAATATAAATAAGCACAGTATAGTCTCGATAACCAGACCAAAATCAATAGACCAAGTAATAGTCATAAATAAGCACAGATAGGTCCCTACTAATTCATAAAACTTAACTTTTAATCAATATATTAAAACTGATGAAACAAAAACCTTGTGTACCAAAACACCTCCACCATCTAAAATCAGGCATATATAGCCCCAAATATCATTGCATGCAAATAGATCAGAATACACACCGCTTGTAAACAATAACAGTAGCTCTACAGTGTGTACCTTATCATCGAGCAGGTAAACAATTCCACTGGTATCCTTGGGAGCACCTGACCCTATAGGTCCCTATTGGGTGCACCACAACTACCCCTGCTCGCTCAGGGACTGTCGGAGTTATCGCCCTAGAAAGGGCGGCCCCTGCCCCGTACTAGTCTATACCACAATCCCTACAAAGCCCCTACCTATGCTCCCGACACCGTGTTTCATTCCGATAATCATCAGGGGAGAATCACATCAAATTGGGGTAGAAATATACACAATACCGCTAACACATAAGATACAACGGCAGTATCATCACAAAAAGAGCGTCCTGAGAGTGCTCAGAGACGCTAACTCACGTGGACCTCAAGTCGTCCATTGCATGCGGACTTAAGCGTATGGCTTCCAGCCTGCATTAGGCATAATGGAGGTCTAAAGAGCCACCGTCAATCGCGCCCTTTCGTGGCTCCTCCCCATTTCCGTCCCGTGGAACGCACCATGCGTTCCACTGATTCCTTTTCCAGGAGAGCACCACGAAGCATAGCGCAGACGCCGTAACCTGGCGACCATCTAAACAGTAGCAGCATTTCAACATATAAAGGAGTTAAAATGACTGGTAAACTACATAAAGCAAATAGAACACCCAGCAAAACCTGATATATGTACAGTGTATTCAAGTGAGGTCCGAAAGAACCAGTATTTACAAAATTCATATATTTACATAAGGAAGAGGCAACTAAAAGGGGGAGGAAGGAGCGTCAGCAGATCATAGGGACATGCAATTTGTTGGCATTTACAGATAGCATGAATACGTGAGCTGTTCATTAAGTCCTTGTGGGGACACGGTTTTTAAACGAAAAATCCACTCTGTTTCTCGCTGTAAAATTAGCCTATCCCAATTACCCCCTCTTAATGGAGGTTTTACCAGCTTTCCTTGAAACCGTAAGCATGACACTTGTCCTTGATGCACCGTATTTATGTGTCGTGCTATTGGTTTATCCGCTCCTACCTGGATATCTCTTAGATGCTCCCCGATTCTTCGACGGAATTTTACAGCGAGAAACAGAGTGGATTTTCCGTCCCATTTCCACGGGACGGAAATGGAGAGGAGCCACGAAAGGGCGCGATTGACGGCGGCTCTTTAAACCTCCATTATGCCTAATGCAGGCTGGAAGCCATACGCTTAAGTTCGCATGCAATGGACGACTTGAGGTCCACGTGAGTTAGCGTCTCTGAGCACTCTCAGGACGCTCTTTTGTAATGATACCGCCGCTGTATCTTATGTGTTAGCGGTATTGTGTATATTTCTACCCCAATTTGATGTGATTCTCCCCTGATGATTATCGGAATGAAACACGGTGTCGGGAGCATAGGTAGGGGCTTTGTAGGGATTGTGGTATAGACTAGTACGGGGCAGGGGCCGCCCTTTCTAGGGCGATAACTCCGACAGTCCCTGAGCGAGCAGGGGTAGTTGTGGTGCACCCAATAGGGACCTATAGGGTCAGGTGCTCCCAAGGATACCAGTGGAATTGTTTACCTGCTCGATGATAAGGTACACACTGTAGAGCTACTGTTATTGTTTACAAGCGGTGTGTATTCTGATCTATTTGCATGCAATGATATTTGGGGCTATATATGCCTGATTTTAGATGGTGGAGGTGTTTTGGTACACAAGGTTTTTGTTTCATCAGTTTTAGTATATTGATTAAAAGTTAAGTTTTATGAATTAGTAGAAACATATAATATACCGTAATTGTCCGGTCTATTAAAATATAACAAGCGTCATTGTGATCAGTGAATGGCGTACACGAAAAGAGGGAAAAAAGTGCGTATATTACCGATTTTATGTTACATTATATATTTAAAAAAATCTATAAAAAGTGATCAAAATGTACGATCTTCACAAATATGGTATTAATAAAAACTAGAGATCATGGCGGAAAAAATGACACCCCATACAGCCCCGTAGGTGAAAAAATAAAACAGTTATAAGCGTCACAATAGGCCCATTTTATTAATATTTAATTGCCAAAAAAAAGGATTTCATAAAAATATATATATATAACATTAGAGAATCTGTGTAACCTGCATATGGTTGTGTTCGGACTGACCTATAGAATAATAGTATCATGTCGCTGTTACCATATAGTGTATTACGTAGACACAGGAACCCCCCAAACATTACCATATTGCATTCTTTTTTACGATTTCACCTATTTATATCTTCATAAATAATAATTTTGGAATTCCATCATACATGTTATGGTAGAATGAAAGACGCCATTACACAATACAACTATTCCTGTAAAAAACAAGCACTTACATGGCTTGTAGATAGAAAACTGAGAGTGCTAGAGCTCTTAGAAGGGGAGGAGGGAAAAACGAAAACACTAAGATCAAAATTTGCGCGGTTCACTGGGTCATTTTGGGCCTGGTCCTCAAAGGGTTAAAATAACTATAATATGTATATACACTACCGTTCAAAAGTTTGGGGTCACATTGAAATGTCCTTATTTTTTAAGGAAAAGCACTGTACTTTTCAATGAAGATAACTTTAAACTTTCAAAGAAAAAAGGTAAATGGATCCAGCACGTCCAAAAGAAAAGTGAATGCTGCTAAAACTTGATACTTTATTTCATCTTGATTAAAAGCTGTAGTGCACTACTGTGAGTGCAGTGGCTGGACTACACATTTCGCGCATGCGCGCTTAATCATGTCATGTCTTAATCATTTGGACAACGCTTTGTCCAGCCACTGCACTCACAGTAGTGCACTACAGCTTTTAATCAAGATGAAATAAAGTATCAAGTTTTAGCAGCATTCACTTTTCTTTTGGACGTGCTGGATCCATTTACCTTTTTTCTTTGGAAGTTTATTGTGTTAGCGGGCTGGCTACCCGGGATCCGTGCACCCCTCTTCTTTACTCAATAGATGGTCCGGGACTAGGACAGGTGAGCTGACATTCATTATTATATTTTTGGAAGATAACTTTAAACTAGTCCTAACTTTAAACAAATACACTCTATACATTGCTAATGTGGTAAATGACTATTCTAGCTGCAAATGTCTGGTTTTTGGTGCAATGTCTACATAGGTGTATAGAGGCCCATTTCCAGCAACTATCAATCCAGTGTTCTAATGGTAGAATGTGTTTGCTCATTGGCTCAGAAGGCTAATTGATGATTAGAAAACCCTTGTGCAATCATGTTCACACATCTGAAAACAGTCTAGCTCGTTACAGAAGCTACAAAACTGACCTTCCTTTGAGCAGATTGTGTTTCTGGAGCATCACATTTGTGGGGTCAATTAAACGCTCAAAATGGCCAGAAAAAGAGAACTTTCATCTGAAACTCGAGAGTGTATTCTTGTTCTTAGAAATGAAGGCTATTCCATGCGAGAAATTGCTAAGAAATTTAAGATTTCCTACAACGGTGTGTACTACTCCCTTCAGAGGACAGCACAAACAGGCTCTAACCAGAGTAGAAAAAGAAGTGGGAGGCCGCATTGCACAACTAATCAAGAAGATGAGCACATTAGAGTCTCTAGTTTGAGAAACAGACGTCTCACAGGTCCCCAACTGGCATCTTCATTAAATAGTACCAGTGTCAAAGTGGCAAAGAAAAAGCCATATCTGAGGCTGGCCAATAAAAGAAAAAGATTAAGATGGGCAAAAGAACACAGACATTGGACAGAGGAAGACTGGAAAAAAGTGTTGTGGACGGATGAATCCAAGTTTGAGGTGTTTGGATCACAAAGAAGAACGTTTGTGAGACGCAGAACAAATGAAAAGATGCTGGAAGAATGCCTGATGCCATCTGTTAAGCATGGTGGAGGTAATGTGATGGTCTGGGGTTGCTTTGGTGCTGGTAAGGTGGGAGATTTGTACAGGGTAAAAGGGATTCTGAATAAGGAAGGCTATCACTCAATTTTGCAACGCCATGCCATACCCAGTGGACAGCGCTTGATTGGAGCCAATTTCATCCTACAACAGGACAATGACCCTAAACACACCTCCAAATTGTGCAAGAACTATTTACAGCAGAAGCAGCAGCTGGTATTCTATCGGTAATGGAGTGGCCAGCGCAGTCACCAGATCTGAACCCCATTGAGCTGTTGTGGGAGCAGCTTGACCGTATGGTACGCCAGAAGTGCCCATCCAACCAATCCAACTTGTGGGAGCTGCTTCTAGAAGCGTGGGGTGCAATTTCTCCAGCTTACCTCAACAGATTAATAGCTAGAATGCCAAAGGTGTGCAATGCTGGAATTGCTGCAAAAGGAGGATTCTTTGACGAAAGCAAAGTTTGATGTAAAAACAATGTTATTTCAAATACAAATCATTATTTCTAACCTTGTCAATGTCTTGACTCTATTTTCTATTCATTTCACAACGTATGGTGGTAAATAAGTGTGACCCCAAACTTTTGACCGGTAGTGTACCTTAGCATTTGCAGTGTGCTACTGTACTTTTTTGTCTTTGCTTCTGTATTTTTTGACTGTTTTGGCATTGGATACCTGCATAGTCATAATAGTTGTAAGAAATCTCCTATGGGCTCCCCACGCCCCTCCTTACCCGCTCGCTGTTTGTGCGTGTAATAGTGCTGGCAGCAAGTGGGGAATGAGCAACAAGCGAGCGCTGATCTGACAGCTTGGTGCTCACTTGCTCCTCTAGGTCGGCCCGTGTATTAGGGCCTTTAGATTTTAGCTTCCAAACCCTTTTTTTGTTTTTGGAGATATAAGGCGCTGCCTAAACATTCAGCCAAACCAAACATTTATGTGAATGGTGAATTCACAAGACAGAAGACAGCTACTGCAGGTGTTAAGGCACCTTTACACACTGTATAAGGAAGTTATTGTCCTTTGAATGAATAGGCTCTTTTACTCAGAATGAAAGTATACACATTCGTCTCTTCTCACTGTGGAGGGTAACAATTTAATCTGAAAAATAAATGATAAAGCAGATAAATGTAACATAACATGCCAGCTATGTAAATGCATGGCTGACCACACAATGCATGGACAGGCAGCGTCCATCAGAGCAGAAGCTGCTGTGACAAAGTGGCAGACATAGCCTGCACCCATAAGACACACAGCATGAAGAACAAAAGAATGCAGATATGTACGATATACATTATATGACATAACAGCTGCCTATAGTATACGTCTCACTTAAACTTACTGCATTGACACAGTCAGTATTAAATAGGTGAATGCTGTTAAAAGTCAAATCCTGTAAGGAAACCTGCCTTTTACCCGGAGTATTGTATAAGCTACAGATTTCTCCAGTGTTCACTAGAGAAACAACACTGCAGATTTCTCACTCCATTGTCATTTGTTATAAATAAGCAGCCAGAGCCTCTTCTTATAAGCCGCACCATAAGAGATAATCATGTGGATCCTCTCCCTGAGACAAGCCTTGAATTGCAGCCAGCAAATAAAGTTCCTTGTAATGTGAAATGAAAAAAATCAATGATGCAGGAAGCCTGAACAGCTCTGCTCTGACAATTACAAAGGAAAACTCAAGTATCAAATAAGACCTAATCAGACTTACTGCTGAGCAGATCATCTGTCGCTACCATCATGTCCCACTCATGGTATGCCTCATTTATTTTCTAACACCGCACTTATAGCACAACTCCACCTGAAGAGCACCACCATTAGTCTACTCAGTAGAAAGAAGAATAGACAGCATTTGATGAACCAGCATAGTTACACAGTTTGTACGGTTGCTAAAAGACACATGACCATGCGTACATGTGTATGGAAGGATGGTGGTTATATTTGAGCCTTAAAAGTGCTTAAAGGGGTTGTCCGGCGATAAAAAATTATTCACAGAATAACACACATTACAAAGTTATACAACTTTGTATTGTATGTTATGTCTGTGAATGGCCCCCTTCCCGTGTCCCACCACCCCCACCCGTGTACCCGGAAGTGTGCTGCGCTATACTCACTTGTCACGTGCCGACCACGGTCTCCGATCCTCAGCGGCCACGTCATCAGCTGCTCAGCTGCGATTGGCTGAGCACAGTTATGCTCAGCCAATCGCGGCTGAGCTTCGGATGACGCTGCAGAGGGCAGCCAGCACTCGGGAAGATCCGCTGGCCGCCCGAAGAAGACGTCACTGCTGAGGATCGGAGACCGTGGTCGGCACGTGACAAGTGAGTATAGCGCACCACACTTCCGGGTACACGGGTGGGGGTGGTGGGACACGGGGAAGGGGGCCATTCACAGACATAACATACATTACAAAGTTGTATAACTTTGTAATGTGTGTTATTCTGTGAATAATTTTTTATCGCCGGACAACCCCTTTAAACTGGTTGTCACATGGATTTCTTACACACATATGTGCCAAATGAGCTTTGCCAAAAGTAAGGGTGCCTTTCCACAGAGAGATTTATCTGACAGATTTTTGAAGCCAAAGCCAGGAACAGACTATAAACGGGGAACAGGTCATAAAGGAAAGACTGAGATTTCTCTTTTTTTAAACCCATCCCTGGCTTTGGCTTCCAAAATCGGTCAGATAAATCTTTCTGTGTAAACACAACACTTGGCTACATTCACAAATAGCGTTCAGAAAGCATTAATTAGCGCTATTTTGCAATGAATTGTGCAAATTGCAGTAAAATATCGCTATTCTTGCTGCAATTTTGAAGAAATCTTGACAAAAATAACGCTATTTTTACCACAAATTGCGCAATTTACTGCAACATAGTGCTAATTAATGCTAATTAAATGCTATGTGTGAGCATAGCCTTAGTTGCCAGTGTCAGGAGTGTTCAGATGTTTCCTCCTGTTTGGGACCTTTCACATAGGCCAATACATTGCTGATCATGGTGAATGACGGTGGCTATTAGCGATGAGAGAATCAGATTTGTTTTTCTTTGTACATCTCTCTCAGGCTGTGCAGAGGGAGAATACTGCCTGGAGACTGCCTGGAAAACGTGGATACAGCAAGATAGAAAGTGCAAAAAATTACACCTCACACTGCCCTAAAGGCCAAAAAATAAAAGCGTTATAAGGATCAGAATAGAGCAATTTTTTTTAAGGTTTTGATTTTTTAAAAGCAGTCAAATAAAATTAAAGTTATATAAGTTGTATGTCGTCGTAATTGGCTCCATGCAGAGGGAGGATCTCGCCTGGAAAACATGGATATAGCTCATGTTGTGTATCTTGGAGAGTGCTCAGTCTTGTCTACAATATATGGGGTGTACGACAAGGAGTCTGAAAGCACACATAGCAGAACATGCCAGCTATCAGATTAGTTCAACATACTGTAGGTCTCTATCAGGTTTGTCCAAACATTATAGAGAGGAACATCAGGACAACTCAACTTGTCCAGTTTATCAGTCTGTGGCATTGGGAGAGATAGAAGACCGAATACAGGAGGAGATTGGAGAGAAGCTTTCTGGACACTGCATTTGAGCAGTAGTTTTCCCTGATGATTAAACTATAGAAACCATCTGTATATTATATATTAATGTTTACATGTGAACACAGTTTAAAAGTATTTATGAATATATTGATTCTTTTATATAAGAACAGCATATATTTTTATTTGACCAGGTGTGCCATCATACATGTACTATGCCATGACTAAGGAATAGATACTCTGAAATGTGTTGGAGTGTTTTCTGTTGTTCTAACACATTGATGTGATATTTTAACTGGTTTTATAATAAAGATGAACTTTTTATGGAGCTGAAGACCTTCTTATTAGAGATGAGCGAACCTCGAGCACGCTTGAGTCGATCCGAACCCGAACGATCGGCATTTGATTAGCAGTGGCTGCTGAACTTGAATAAAGCCCTAAGGCTATGTGGAAAACATGGATATAGTCATTGGCTGTATCCATGTTTTCCAGACAACCTTAGAGCTTTATCCAACTTCAGCAGCCCCAGCTAATCAAACACCGAACGTTCGGGTTCGGATGGACTCGAACCCGAACCCGGTTCACTCATCTCTACTTCTTATCCCTTTTGGATTACCACTGGGAGTTGGCCCGAGCATACCCAGCTGAACAGGAACTCAGTCATTATTTGGAGTCTTTTTGGGGTGAGCTGGCATCATATATTTTGGGACTTAACATACTTTAGACTCTTTATTCCATGTTCCAAGTCAGTGACCACAAGGTGCTGTGCTACAGATTCTACCATTTATAGTGCTGAAACTTTGAGGAACATTTAGTGGTTATATTTCCCTCTAATATAAAGGACGTGTTTAGAACAAGACCAGATGGAGAGATAAACTTGGCAGATTACCAAGCATTCGTACCAATAACCTCTGCCTATGCTTAACATTTGGGACATTTATCAGACTCCACGTGATGCCTTTATAGATTGTATTCAAGCATATAAATGGCTGATACCAGCAAATTTCCAGTGGGAAAATCACTGGAGCAAAAAGTATTTACACTGATCTAAAAGTTAGGTCATTTGTTCCACATAGCCGTAATGTCAGGATCAAGGAAAGATTTTGTCCAAGTAGTTTTTGTATATTGGGGCGACATCTCTACATATCTTATGTGAACTTGTAAGAAATAGTGCATTAGTATTAAATTCTGTGGAAATTTAGAAGGTAGAAGCAACTACAATAAAATCCCATGGGATTTGTAGCCCTAGGTGAGCAGGAAGACTATAAATAGTTGAATGTATAACTGCTATGCTTGTGTCTGGCTTGGACTTTCTATTTCATACTATAATTCATGCCAGATTTAGAATCTACACAAATAAAACTTGAAAGATTATACTTTAAGGGCACAAGATATGTCACTTAACTCAATGTACATGAGGTTTTTATTAGGGATCAGCAGGGATTTTGCAGCACCAATATACTAAAAGGATTACAATGTACAGAGCTGCAACAGAGGTGGCGAGTTAGCCTGAACAATATCATACTCCTTTGTTCTGAATTTCAAGAGAATAATGCTTTTAAGAAATAAAGTTTTTTTTATTGACAAAAGTGCCATAGTTCTGCCAAGGGCGAAAACCCGATAATACTCTGGGACAGCTTTTTGTGATGTTTGTAGGCCTCCTTGATCCCTCTACTTGACAAAGAGCAACACAACCTTAAGTCCATTTCTTTCCATTCCCATATTCCTTTCATTTGGGTTAATTTGATGTCAAAAGCAACGGTCATGATATGAAATGTATCTTTGACTGCTTTTGTGGCATATGTTATAACATCTAAGACCTTTAGACCTTCTCCCCTGATCAGCTTCTTAATAGCTGCACATTATTTTCCATCATGGCTCTTGAGTTGGCCATGACATTTGGCCATGGTTTTGTCTGTGAATTAGCACCATTGAACAGGGCTAACCCCCAATCAGGGTCCCAAAATCTGCACTGGAAAAAATCTGAGACATATAAACTATGGTAAAGATTCCCAATACAGAGGTGTGGTCTATATGTTGTATAAGGTCATGTGCCTAAAGCCTCTTGAGACGATGCCCAAGCGGACATTCTACCCACCATACAGTACCCATCAAATATACTACCTTGGCCCTCAGGCCTGTCATGGAAACCTAATGATCATGTCACTGGGGTTCTGATGAGGTGACAGAAACCCTACAGATGCAGCTGTCACGACTTGACTTTGGCATGTGAAGGTTATCACTGGCGTATAGGAGGTTTCCCTGGTCCTTACATTTAGCAAAACAGTCTTGATGAAAGTGGCCATATAAACAACTGAAGATTGTATGTTGGAGGCAAGGATGACGGTTACAGTGCATTATACAGAGGTATTGCAGAGTATTTTACTAGGGATTTTACCCTCTACAGGCAAATACCATTAAAAACAGCGTATAAACAGAAAACCGGGTTCACACTAAACCGAACAATCAGCATTTGAATCGCACTTCCTGGAGAAGGTAGATGTAGACTAGGGAGTGCCTGGAAAACATGGAGACAACGGAACTCCTGCTTCCAGACATTCTACGGGCTGCATCCAACTTCTCCAGGCAGCGAATTGTTGCTGATTGTTCGGGTTTGTGCAGACCTGAACTTTTAGAAAGTTTGCTCATCTCTAGTCCCAACTTAAAAAATTGGATAAATAATGTGATATGTGATCTAATATCCTGCAGAAAATAAGTCCTTACCCCAGTCTGTTAACAGGTTTTTATTTATAAAAGTAGTATAAGGGTGCCTTCACACCTACCGACTCGCAGCGTTAATAACGCTGCGAGTCGGCTAGGTCCTGGCAGATCACAGTCAGTACATACACGCAGCGGTCTGAACGACCGCTGCGTGTATGTAAATCTGCCGACCGCTTAACCCCTTCTGATGCCGGCCGGCCGCCTCCCGCTCCGCTCTGTATACATTACCTGTCTTCGCTCCACGGGGTCCCGGCGTCCTGCTCTCGCGCCCGGCCAATCAGTGGCTGCGGCAGAGCCGGGCGGGAGCAGGACGCCGGGACCCCGTGGAGCGAAGACAGGTAATGTATACAGAGCAGAGCCCATTGTTCGTCTTTCATGCCTCATATTCTGGTAACATGAACACTGAGCTGTGATTGGTTGCTATGGGCAAATAAGATTTTTTTTCCCTGGGAGTTTTGATAAATTTGCGCTAATGTGAATTCTATAACAATAAAACACAAAAAATGGTAGATTTTTCCATTCCACCCCATGTTACTCTGAAACAAAGTTAAACTATCATGTTTAACTTTAGCTAAATGGGCCTATTGCCATCTGCTGGATACACAAGGGAACAGTCTTATGTGGCATGCATATTCATCTGTCCAGCACAGCTCAGACAGTAAATAGCCAATATTAAGATTATACAGACATTATGGGCCACATTTGAGCTGTTTATAAAGGATTTTCTTTTTCTGTGGTACCAGAATTAGCTAGCTAATGGAAATTATGCTTCTCTGTAATCACTTGAATCATTAGAACTAATGGAGCTAATGAGTTTGCTGTAAATTTTACACCACTAGAAATATTATTGTTTTCACCTTTATTTCTCCTCTTGTTCTCTTTGTCCCTCACTTACCTAAAGAGGGAACGACATAGTTAGGAGCCTCCCTTAACAGGACTGGCTTCTCCAAGAGTTGGAGAAAAATTAGGGGTTACTTATTTGTAGTGGGCACTATACCCCGTTTCTGTCTTGTTGGTCCTCCTTTAGCCATTCCATCCTCTATTTACATATGTCTCACTATTCCCCCAACAAACTATATTAAGTGTTGCCCGAGGGATTTTTTTTTTCTTTCCGTCCTTTAAAGGGGGTTATCCAGTGCTACAAAAACATGGCCACTTTCTTCCAGAGACAACACAACTCTTGTCTCCAGTTCAGGTGCGGTTTGCAATTAACCCCTTAAGGACCGGGCCTAAAATGGCCTTAAGGACCGGAGCAAATTTTATGAATATGACCTGTGTCACTTTATTCATTAATAATTTCGGGATGCTTTTACCTATCCGGCTGATTCTGAGATTGTTTTCTTGTGACATATTGTACTTTACATTTATGGTAAATTGGAGTCGATACTTATAACGAATCTTTATGAAAAAAACCAAAATAATGTGAAAAATTGTAAAAAAATGCATTTTTCCAACTTTAAACCTTTTCTGCTTATACAGAAAATGGTTATGCCACATAAATTATATATTAAATAGCATTAGCAACATGTCTACTTTATGTTGTCAGCATTTATTAAACTATATTTAATTTTTTTTAGACAATAGTAAGCGTAAAACATTAGCAGCAAATTTCCAAATTTTCAGTAAAATTTCAAAATCAGATATTTTTAGGGACCTGTTCAGGTTTAGGGTACAAACCCACTTGACGTATTTGCTGCGTGAATCAGTCTTAAAAATAAGCAGGCAAAACGCAGGTTGGCTTTATACAATTGTTCTGCGTTAAAATACGCAATTGCGTATTTTTGAAACGTGAAGCTTGTTGTTAGCAAAGCATCAGTTGTTAACAACCTGTGCAAAAAACGCATGTAGCTTCACGCTTTAAAAATACGCAATTGCGTATTTTAACGCAGAACAATTGTATAAAGCCAACCTGCGTTTTGCCTGCTTATTTTTAAGACTGATTCACGCAGCAAATACGTCAAGTGGGTTTGTACCCTTATAAGGCTGGGTTCACACTATGTATATTTGAGGCTGTATTTGGTCCTCATGTCAGGTCCTCATAGCAACCAAAACCAGGAGTGGATTGAAAACACAGAAAGGATCTGTTCACACAATGTTGAAATTGAGTGGATGGCCGCCATATAACAGTAAATAACGGCCATTATTTCAATACCACAGCCGTTGTTTTAAAATAACAGCAAATATTTGCCATTAAATGATGGCCATCCACTCAATTACAACATTATGTGAACAGAGCCTTTCTGTGTTTTCAATCCACTCCTGGTTTTGGTTGCTATACAGCCTCACAAATACAGCCTCAAATATACATAGTGTGAACCCAGCCACAAAGTGTATTTGAGGAGCCTGTATGTTAGAAAGCCCCACAAAGCACCCCATTTCAGAAACTGCACCCCCCAAACTCTGCAAAAGCAGATCCAGAAAGTTTTTTAACCCTTTAGGGGAGTCACAGAAATAAAAGCTAAGTGTGTAAGAAATTTGAAAATTTTAATTTTCTGTGCAGAGATTTTATTGTAATCCAATATTTTTCATAATTATAAACTTATTACCAGAGAAATGCACCCCAATATTTATTGCCCCGTTTCTGCAGTTTATAGAAATACCCCTTATGTAACCCTATTGCGCTATTTGACGCAACCACAAGCCTCAGATATAAGGGAGCGCCTAGTGCATTTCAATGGCTCCGTTATATTTGGTCATTTCTGACTGTACCACTTCAGCTTGGCAGAGGCTCTGGGGTGCCAAAACCTAAAAAACACCCCTAAAGGGACACAATTTAGAAAACTACACCCCTCAAGGAATGTAACTAGGGGTGCGGTGAGCATCTGGACCCCACAGGTGCTTCACAGATTTTCCCAACAATATGGCGTGAAAAAAGACAAAAGTATTTTTTACACTAAAACGTTGTTCTAGACTTCAATTTTTCATTTTCACAAAGGGATAAAAGGAAAAAAAAAACACAAAACATGTAGCGCAGTTTCTCCCGAGTACGGAAATACCCCACATGTGGACATAAAGTGCCAAGCGGGCGCAGGACGAGCCTCCAAAGGGAAGGAGCGCCAATTGGCTTTTGGAAGCTGGATTTCACTGGAATGGATTTCAAGGGCCACGTCGCATTTACAGAGCCCTCGTGCTGCCAAAACACTGGAAACCCCCCCACAAGTGACCCCATTCTGGAAACTACACCCCTCAAGGAATCTAACAAGGGGTGCAGTGAGCATATGGACCCCACTGGTGACGGGCACAAATGTGGAACAATGTGACGTGAAAGTGAAAAATTTCATTTTTTCACTTTCACGGCACAAATGTGCCCGTCATCAAGGGGTCCATATCCTCATTGCACCCCTTGTTAGATTCCTTGAGGGGTGTAGTTTCCAGAATGAGGTCACTTGTGGGGGGTTTCCACTGTCTTGGCAGCACAAGGGCTCTATAAATGCGACATGGCGTTCATCATCCATTCTAGCCAAATCCAACCTCCAAAATCCAAATGGCGCTCCTTCCCTTCGGAGGCTTGCCCTGCACCCACATGGCGCTTTATGTCCACATGTGGGGTATTTACGGACTCGGGGGAAATTGCTCTAAACATTTTGTGTGTTTTTTTCTCTTTTAACCCCTTGTGAAAATGATAAATTCAAGGCTAGACCAACATTATAGTGTAAAAAATGTAATATTTCATTTTCACGCCACATTGTTCCATATTTGTGCCCGTCACCAGTGGGGTCCATATGCTCACTACACCCCTTGTTACATTCCCTGAGGGGTGTAGTTTCCATAATGGGGTCACTTGTGGGGGGTTTCAACTGTCTTGGCAACACAGGGGCCTTTTAAATGCAACATGGCCCCTCGAAATTCATTCTAGCCAAATCCAGCCTCAAAAAACCAAATGGCGCTCCTTCCCTTTGGAGGCTTACCCTGCACCCGCATGGCGCTTTATGTCCACATGTGGGGTATTTCCGTACTCAGGGGAAATTGCTCTACAAATTTTGTGTTTTTTTTATTTTTTAGCCCCTTGTGAAAATGAAAAAATCAAGACAAGATTAATGATTTAGAGTAAAAATTTAAAACAAATTACACCAAATCTTGGTCTAGCCTTGATTTTTTTTCCATTTCCACAAGGGGTTAAAAAAGAAAATAAACGCAAAGCGTGTAGGGTAATTTTCCATGAGTACGAAAATACCCCACATGTGGACATAATGTGCCATATGGGCACAGGGCAAGCCACCAAAGGGACAGAGCGCCATTTGGAGGCTGGAATGGAGGATGGAGGCCATGTCGCAATTACAAAGCTCCTGTGCTGCCAGGACAGTAGAAACCCCCCACAAGTGACCCCATTCTGGAAACTACACCCTATAAGGAATCTAACAAGGGGTGCAGTGAGCATATGGACCCCACTGGTAACAGGCACATATGTAGAACATGTGCCGTGAAAATAAAAAATAAAATTTTTTTCATTTTCACGTCCCAAATGTGGCCGTCCCCAGGGGGCCATATCCCCGCTGCCCCCCTTGTTAGATTCCTTATGGGGTGTAGTTTCCAGAATGGGGTCACTTGTCGGGGGTTTCTACTGTCCTGGCCGCACAGAGGCTTTGTAATTGCATCATGGCATCCTCTAATGGGAATGGCGGCCATACCTATTTAGCTGGGGAAAAAGGGACAATTCTAATTTATTTGGGGGTATTAGGCCAATTATTAGTTTATAAGGTTGAAAATGACAGGTGTCCATCAAACTCAACCTGTGTTGATCCAGAGGAAGGCAAAAAACCCTCGTAAGGCAGACGACAGTAGCCTCATCACAGGGAAAAAATTCCTTCCCGACTCCATAATGGCGATCAGAATAATCCCTGGATCAACGTGACCCCTGAAATAGGAATAAGGGAAAGAATTTAGATAGAACCCCAATGACGTGTGGTACGCCTTGAAGCGATACAGTATGCAGAGGCCGGGGTGATCAGGACAGGTGTCCCACTGGAAAATGGCGTCCTTCCTGATCCCCCTGTTACGCCACACTCTGCACTTCTTCTGGGGTCTCCTGTTTTCCAGTGTGGGGGACGTCACCTGGAAAATGTTGTCCTGGTGCGATACGGGGTCCCTCATATCCAGAAGCGCTGGGTCCGCTCCATGGCTGCTAAATATTAGGGCGCTATTACTGCTTCTGATATGTTCGGATCGGTGCCGCAAGCTACAGGGCAGCGAGGGACCGGAAGAGGGGGTGCTGGTATAAAAGTTATCCCCGTACAGGTGGTGGTAACCTTTATCCAGCAGTGGGAAGATCAGTTCCCGAACGATCTCCCCACTAACTCCGAGGATGGGGGGGGGGCATCTGGGGGCGGGATTTGGGTGTCCCTTCCTTCATACACTCTAAGTGCACGTGCACACTGCGGAATGGCGAAGGATAACCCTTTGTGCATTCCGCAGCTGGCACCCACCGGCAGACTGATGCAGGCGCACGTCTCCGTCCGTGTCATAGACTCCATTCTATGCACGGGCGGATTCCGCTCTCCGTCAAATGTGTTCATTCTTTGGACGGACGATGGAATCCGCCCAAGCATAACATGGAGTCTATGACACGGGTGGAGACGCGCGCCTGCATCAGTCCGCCGGCGGGTGCCAGCTGCGGAATGCACAAAGGGTTATCCTTCGCCATTCCGCAGTGTGCACGTACCCTAAATCTGTAAGTGTACCCTGAGGTACTCTCACAGAGTTTGTAGAATTTCACGCCATACCGTGATCTCTTATTGGGACGGTACTGGCGGAAAAGACGTGTCTGGGGGGCAGCGTACGCTACGCTACCCCCAGACACGTCACAGGATGATGAGGATGATGAGGATGAATGGAGGAACAAAGGACCCCCCATTCATCCTCACGTACGTATGCGTCCGACACCGAAAACACCCTGGGGGCCATCTTTATATGGGGATTGGTATATGGGGTATGTAGTGGTGTAGTGTAAATCTTTATTCCGTGTGGTGTAATGGTGTTTTTTACATGTTTTTTTAACATTAAGTTAAAAAAAAAAACTACGCCAAGAAAGGAGTTGCTGATAAATGCCGCACTTATGTGCGGCACTTATAAGCAGACCGTGGCTGTAGGATATAGGAAAAAAACACTCTACGCCAAAAAGGAGGAGTTGCTGATCAGCGGCGCACTTATGTGCGATGCTGATCAGCACTCAGCGGCGATAGGGTGCGGAAAATAGAAAAAAAAAAAATTGGGAAAAAAAAAATCTTTCTTCAACCCTATAGCTACTGATATGTGTATTATATACACTTATCAGACGCTAGGGGGCAGTAGAACGCCAATTCCGGAAAAAGCCAAAGTTTGACGACGTTGGAGCCGATGATTACCGATGGGGACCGCCGGAAAAAGACGAAGACGCCGATGAAGACGATGACGCGTTCGGAACCCGGAAGACGTGTTTGGAACCCGGAAGACGCGATCGGGACGCTGGATCCGGTGAGTATGGGTCAATACCTGCTCTGGACACCTCAGCTACCTAGCTGAGGTGTCCACAGCAGGTATTTAACCCTTTCATGGGGTACTTATATCGCCGTGATCGGCCCCGGCGATCGGGACGTGGCACCGTGGCCACCGTTACTTTTAACAGTAATGGCGGTCGGTGTCGTCATCGGACAGCACCGACCGCCATTGCTTTCCGGGCCATCGGGTCACCGGTGACCCGGAAAGCTGCAGATCGCCGCCATATGCTGATCTGAATTGATCAGCCAATAGCGGCGATCGTCAGCACGGGAGGGGTTAATCACCCCCCGTGCCGACAAGCAGGGATGGCCTGCTATACATTATAGCAGGCCATCTTCCCCGATCGCTGCGTGTGTACACGCAGCGATCGGTGAAACCGCGGGCGTAAATGTACGCCCGTTTGCGTTAAGGCACGGGTTTTGGGGGCGTACACTTACGCCCGCGGTCGTTAAGGGGTTAAGCTACATTCACTTCAATGGAACTGAGCAGCAAAACCCCGCCCAAGCTGGAGACAAGAGTGGTGCTGTCTCTGGAAGAAAGTGGCCATGTTTTTGTAGCGCTGGATAACCCCTTTAAGTATCACATTTTAATGGTTGTAATAAATGCTTCTTTTAATTTTGTTTTGCAGCACGTTATTTATTTGCAGTGATACCTAAACATATATCTATCCTAAGATAATAATAAAAGAAATAAGGGAAGAGTAGATGGACCGGGTGATCTTCTTCCGACAACAATGTTTCTATGATATTGTTTAGAGACAGTATGGTGTTATTAAAGGAAACCTAGCAGCAGGTTAGCATCTAATAGGGTAGGGAACAGGGAGGCCACACATAAATATTATGTTATCCAGCACTACAAAAACATTGAGCGGATGGCCGTCATTTAATGGCAAATATCGGACTTTAAAATAACAGTAATTATTTGCTATTAAATGACGGCCATCCACTCAATTTCAACAGTGTGAGAACATAGCCTTTCTGTGTTTTCAATCCACTTTTGGTTTTGGTTGCAAAATACTGAGCAAAAATACTGTGTGCGAATATAGCCTTAAAAATGATACAATAATGCGGGGAAAAAAGACATCTATTTAATTTTCATCAGGGGATTCGAACCAGAGAATGAACAGCTGGTAGGTCTCTAGACTGGTGAGTTACCCCTAGACCACAGCTTCAACACATTAGGGGAGAAGGGATTCAATTATACCTGAGTCATTCTTACAGACATAAACTGCCTACAGAGGACTGATCTGCAATCTGACAGCTGAGCGAGCAGGAGGCCGGGAAGCATTGATTATTCATGAAGAGGGAGGAGGATGCATGCCAGAGTGTGGCACGAACAACTGCTCTGTGACTCTTTAGTACAGTAGGTGATATAAGATTGTACATAATCTGCTGCAAGGAAAATTACCAAAAAGGCACCATGTACACTGTCATCACCTCGGGTAGGGCCCAGGAGCTGACAGATTCCCTTTAAGAGATTATGCAGTGGTAATTTATTCCTTAAAAAAGGGGGCATTGTATCAAAGGAGACTCTAGAGTGAGTACTTCATTGGATTTTTTTTTTACTGATCTCCCTGAGCTAAGTGATGTCTGCATTTTCATGGTCTAGTTTTCTTTGCCCCTGTTAGCCAGAATCCTGCTCCACACTGACGAGGGGCAAATACCCTGAAACAGCTGTCTGTGGTCCGACTGGCTTTGGTAAACCCTTGTCATGTCACAGTTTTCCTTGTACATTCATATTATTTGGTAAGACCAGGTTTGGATAGGAGCAATGGCAATTCCCCATAGAAGAACCTCTCCCGCTCTGGACAGTTCCTGACACAGATAGAGGTGGCAGCAGAGAGCACTGTATCAGACTTGAAAGAAAACACCACTTTCTGCAGGGCATACAACAGCTGATAAGTACTGGAATTGTTGAAAAGAATTAATTTATAAATCTGCATAACTTTCTAACACCAGTTAATTTAAAAAACAATCGTTTTTTTTTACCCCTTTAAATAAGCAAAATGCAATTACAAAGATTCAGCCCACATATTTTTCCATGGTACACAACATGTGTGTTCTCTGATGACATTTCTATAATCATTGCATTTTTATGTGCATCAATAAAAATATTGGCCATTCTTTCCATTTGGATGCTGATCAGTATTTCCTTTGATGCACTTGGAGAAACAGCATGAGGTGATAACATTACATTTCTTGCCTATAAAACAGCATTGTGCCATGAATCATTATAATGAATCATACTGGAACAATAAATAAGCCCACACAGTGTTTCTGTTGAGATGAAATGCAGTGTACCTGCGCAGCATAGAAGAACACATATTAATAATAAGTGGTCGCATTCGCTTTCCTGACTAGCTGATCCATTCACAGTCTGATTACAGCTTGGGTAAGGTGCAATCCAGATTGCCTAATGTTGTTGTTCTGAGAATACCCTGCAGGGCAGGGATGGATTTCACGTTTCCCCAGCAGGAAGTAGGCACTGTTTATGAAAGCCTGTATTTCCCCGGTCATGCCAGATAGCATCAGCTTGTAAAAGAAACAGCAGCTTTAAAATGAACATGATAGGGACAGGTATGACTGTGCAAATTGGCAACGCATTATATACACCAATATATATCAGGAGATTTATGCTGTCTGAATCCCGACAGGCTATTTCATTACAAAATTTTGGATAGATGCAAACACAAACCTCATGTGGTTTGTTTCGTCCAAACCTGCTTACTTACAAGAAGCTATAGATGTTTTCAGCAATAGGATCTTTCCCTGGAACTATAGCCCTCACTGTTGTACACAGCATTCTCTTCCTGCCAACTGCTGACTGCCATGGGGTTTTCTAAGCAGAAAAAGAAAGTATTTAGTGCACAGCCCTATCCACAGGGATTTTTTCCTCTTCTTTTCTCCTTTATATTTACTTAAGAAAAAGGTTAAGTGGGGGAGGGGGGTTGGGGGTGTACGGGGGAGGGTATATGTCTTAAAGTGAATGTACCATGTATAGAACAGTGCCAGCCCGAGGAAGCCGGTACCACAGTGCTTTATTTTTATTCTAATGGAGCCGCATCATAAAGGGGTGGGGGTTTCCTCCTACTGGGGACGGGCCGGTCCACCTCCAGTGCTTCACCACTGGCCCGGTGCTCGTGAATAGAACTGCACCGTACATGGGAACAAGGCCTATGAACTCCATCTGGCAGCCCAGGTGTAAGCAGGGAACCCTCAGCATTCTGCTCATCCCAGGTAACAAGGTCTGGGGTTTGTGTCACCCACTAGGACGGGTCCCCCAACACTTCTAGGGTAATAGGTGGTGCAAAGACCAAAGAGTCAAAAAACTGTATTCTCTCTCTCTTCTTATGTATTCTTCTATTTCTACCTCCGACATCCCGGCAGAGCACAGTAGTACTTAGGTTGGGACTCTCACGACATTCTCCTCTCTACTTATTCTCTACTTTTACCTCTCAGCACGCAACCCAGTCGGCACGACTGTACCACTCTCTATACTCTCACTACAGATCTGGATTCTAAGCTATCAAGTGTCTTATCAAGTGTAAAGTGTTCTATCAATGCAAAGCTGTATGAGCTGCTGCATACAAGTATCTTCAGAGTAAACCAGATTTTATTTATGATAAAGAGACTCTGTGATTCCTCATCAATCACCAACACAGTACACACACACTCCTTGGGTCATCTCCCCTTTCTGTGTGTGGCAGTACCAATAGTCCGGGTGGGTCACTATTTCACTCCGGGCCACCGTGATAAGTACCCAAAGGACCCCGCAACAACCTGGCAGGTCACTGTCCACAAGGTATAACTGGCCCTTTAAAATAAAAGCAGGTGTGCTACCATACCTGTGTGCCCAACCAATACTGGCGTTACGACATAACATCACTGGGCCCCGCTATATCTCGGCCAACCACCATAGACTTGGCGTCACACTTCACCATTTGGCAAGTGACCGGCCGCACCGCCTCTATACCACCGGAGGGGCACATCACAAGTGTACCTGATGGAACATTCACTTTAAACTACAACTCAAAACTACAGCCCAGAACTACAACTGGACAGCAGGCATGATGGGAATATTCGTTTTTAAACAGCTGCACAGCGGCCGGTGTTTCCCAGCCTGTGGCTCTCCAGAAGTTGCAATGCTAAAACTCCCATCATGCCTTTGGCTATCTGGGCATAATGAGAGTTATAGTTTTGCAACTAATGGAGAGCCACAGTTATCCCTAAAAAAGGTAAGCAGTGTGGTTCCTAAATGTCAGACCCTTTACAAATCATAGCTTTTTGTTAGCTTTTTGTCTTACAGAAAGAAGACTACAGATTACATTACATCAAGAAATGAAAAAAAGAAATATGTTGTTAAACATAAAGCATTTTGTTGTGGTTCAGCTGAAGTGGCTAAACTGAACATTGGTTTAAAATCAAACCAAAGCAATGGGCTAAGTGCCCTCTGCATTGTCTCCCCAGCTTAGTCCCACCCACTCCACTTGATTGGCAGAACTCTCCCTGTACACAATTATGGAGAGACCTGTCATTCAAGCCAAGTCAGGCAAGGACATGGGAAGACCACACAGATGACACTTCACCCAGTTAAACTTTAAGCTGTTTTTATAGATGGAGCCTGTTGGGATTTCATGCTGGCTATGGTTTGGGTAGCATAAATCTTCAGACAGATTTACTTTAATGTTAAGCCCAACTATATACACTAGGGTCTACTGATCATGGTTTGATGCACACTTTTTATTCTAATTTTTTCTGCATCATTGGAGATGATGTTACTACTGGAAACTGACATATTGCTACTACATCCTGTTTTCGCTTTTAGAGGACAAGTGACATTCACACCTGTATGGCTGCATAATGATTGTACAAATATACATGAGTAAAAGCTTGTTCCCTGTGGGGTGAGTCATAAGACCTACAATGAAATTGCTGTTTTTCCTTATTGCACATATGAAAACAGTAACTTGCCTGCAGCAAAGTCATTGAGACTAGTTCATGGAAAGGCATAGGTTCTGCCACAGTTGCATCTCCCCATACTCTGGAACTTACTGCCCCAACAAATGACGCTCTCACCCACCATTAAAAGCAAGCTGAAACACAGCCCACAGCCGACAACAGCCTTGCTGCCACTATGAGCAGTTTCTGTCTCCTTTACCTTCTAATTTTCTTTCTCATTTTACCAAATCCACATCTTTCTGTGGACAAATCCACATCTTTCTAGGACAAGTTTGTTCCTAGATGAACCACCAGATCAACTTTGCTATCTATACTAGCAGCCTTCACAATGTTTGCAATCTGTGTCACTCATTTAGTTAAAATGAATAATAATAATAATAATAATAATAATAATAATAATAATAATAATAAAAAAATTCACATCTTATTTATTAACATGGATTAAAGGGATTCTCTTGTGATACATTTTTTATATGGCAGGGGTTGGTATAAGAAAATATGTGATAACTCATCCTGATCCCCCCCTGCAACCTGCCATTTTAAATCATCAACTGTCTGCTCAGTGGATCACTGACTGAGGCGGGACACTGTTACGGCCAGAGACTGGCTTTGTTACGGCCAGAGTTTGGGATTATTTCCTTAAAGGGGCAAAAGCTGTAATATAAGACAATTTGCAACAAAATTAAAAATATTTTCATCCTTTTGGGTTAAATTATCTTATAGCATGAAATCTTTTATTAATTGTGACCGGTTTGTGACAATAAATAAGTGATTTATGTTACTGTGTGTAAAATTATGTATGTAGGGTATGCTCAATGCAACATTCACATAGTGGAACACATTACATATGTTTGAGAAGAGCAAATGTATTCATTAGGGGCTTGCGATTTTGTAGAAAGCCCTCACTGAGGGCCCTTATGTTGCGTTTACACAGACAGATTTATCTGACAGATCTTTGAAGCCCAAACCAGGAACAGACTATAAATAGGGATCAGGTCATAAAGGAAAGACTGGGATCTATCCTCTTTTTTTTAAATCCATTCCTGGCTTTGGCTTCCAAAATCTGTCAGATAAATCTGTCTGTGTAAATGCAGCATTACACAGAGCGATAATCAGCCAAATCGGGCCAATTCAGCTGATTATCACTCTATGTCATAGAAACAACCATTAGCTGATGAAACGATCGTCGGCTGATCATTGGTTTGGACCTAAAATGTTGTTTGTCAACCACGCATCGCTACGTGTAATAGCAATGCACGGCGGACGGCTGACGATTGCCCAAACACCTGATACCTTACAGCTTTCTGGTCCTGGCGGCTGCAGTGTCTGAGCAGCCTGTCAGCTGACAAGCCGCTCAGACGCTGCTGCCGCTGGGACTGGGAAGCTGGGGCGCACAGAAGAGAAGACAAAAAGTGCTGAGAGGCATCAGGTGTTTGAGCGAGGGCTCCATGGACATTGCTTACGATGTGCATGCAGCCCATACTGCTTAATTATCTGGTTGTCTTATGGTGCGTTTACACAGGCAGATTTATCTGACAGATTTTGAAAGCCAAAACCAGGAATGGATTTGAAAAGAGAAGAAATCTCAATCCTTCCTTTATGACCCGTTCCCTGTTTATGGTCTGTTCCTGGCTTTGGCTTCAAAAATCTGTCAGATAAATCTGCCTGTGTAAACGCACTATAATACATCCAGAAAACGAGCGTCAATCGCAGAGCACAAATCGGCACTCGTTTACTAAAAGGATTAGGCCGTAGTCGGCCCCTGTAATAGGACCTTGAGGCATTTACAGTATTATGCCTCTATTTTCCTTTAATAAATTCCTAAAAAAACGGCTACTGATGTTTAATTAATATGATTATCTTTATTGTCACAAATAATATATATCAATAAAATCACAACATGAAGTAAAAAATCATGCACACAAGAGGTACCGTCTAAGCAAATAATATAACTGGACACCACAATGTGTCACTAAGTATAAAGGTATCCACTACTGTGTGGATCCTGCCAGCAACATGGTAAAGGCTTTGATGCTCTGTATTATACTATTGCTATTGCACTAAACCCAGGTGAAGAAAAAATTGTAAACACAATAATGAGAAAGTTCTCCCATGAAAAACACTAACTGGGACAAATAGACAGTACCTGATGTAATGTGTGCTGCCACCTCCAACGCACGTTTCGCGTACCGCTTTGTTCTATGTCCAGTAGTATTTCTTTGTTTAATAATACACCATTTAACCATTTTCTCTTGAAGTATACCTTTAAGGCTGTACTTAATTCCTATTGGTCTGATTTGATTTTAAAGCGATACTGTCATTTATTTAAAAAAAAAATTGGCTTGTCAAATGTTTTGATCAGTTAGGCTGGGTTCACATTACGTTTTTGCAATCTTTTTTTTCATCTGTTTTTGCAAAAAAACAGATGGAAAAAGGATGTATTTTTGTGCATCCATTTTGGTCCGGTTTTCCATTGCCTTTCATTATAAAAAAAAAAAATGGATCAAAATGCATCTTTTCTTTTAAACATACACAAAAACGTACTTGACCTTATTTTTCAAAACGGATGCGTTTTGATCAGTTTTTTTATAATGAAAGTCAATGGAAAAATGGATTAAAATGGATGCACACAAATGGGAAGGATTGCAAAAACGTAGTGTAAACCCAATCTTTTCATCTCGGGACTGAGATAAGGTCTGGACTGGCAATTTTCCATACCAGACAGATTCCTTTTGAGTCACGCTGCCTGCTTACAAAATGGGCCACTGACCCTTAAGAAAGTGTTGTATAAATGTTTCCTTGCTGCTCTTGCTGCAGCCAAGTAGGACCTGGTAAGTGGGACAATAACTCTCTCCCAACTGATAGCTCCCTGGTTGCTCTGCACAGTAGAGAAAATGTTCACCATACTGTTGGTGAGCCCGAGTGGGAGGTAGTGGGAGGAAGAAGAGGAGTGTTTCACTGTTTGGTATGAAATCAGAGCTAAGGGTGTGAGCATAGTACCAGGAAATGCTGTGTGTAGGATCAAGTGCAAAAGAAAAGACTTTTTATAAAGACTGTGAGTGTGACCCAGGAAGGTGTTTGGCGCAAGTGTGAACTTATCAGGGATTCTATTTTGCATTTGCAATGTAATTTTGTATTCCCGGGACAAGTGTTATAGGGGTACTCCGGCAGGGGGGGGGGGGCTTTTTTTCCAATCTGGCCGGGGAGGAGGTGGCTGAGGGCAACGATGTCCACTCACCTCCCCAGTTCCAGCGGCGGGTCCCGTATCGTGGCACTCCGGTCCCCGCTGTCCGGCCGCTTCCTGGTCTCTGACGCGGGCTCAAGACGTGACGTTTCAAGTCCGCTCAGCCAGTCAGTGACGGAGGTGGGATCTCGCCTCTGTCACTGACTGGCTGAGCGGACTTGAAACGTCACGTCTCAAGCCAGCGTCAGAAACCACGAAGCGGCCGGGCAGCGGGGACCGGAGTGCCGCGATACGGGATCCGCCGCTGGAACTGGGGAGGTGAGTGGACGTTGTTTCCCTCAGCCATCTCATCCCCGGCCAGATTGGAAAAAAGCCCCCCCCGCCAGAGTACCCCTTTAACCCTCTTGGAGTCTGTAAGTTGTGGCCAAGATAGCAACCTGCAAAATAGTCATCTTCAACCAGTCAAGTTACCATTAATTGACTTCCTAAGCAGGGTCGTATTAACAACTGCTGCTGCCCTAGGCACTAAACTTGAAGATGCCCCATCTTGGGAAGCGTGGAGGAGAGTGGTTTTGTCCACATGCATTTCTCTACATGTAGAAACATTGTCTGAATCGCGTTTTTCATGGTTTTTAGCCACAATTATCCACATTGAATCAATGATTAGAGCAGTCTGCATATTATCTGACAGATTTCTCAACACAGGATAGGTAGATTGGTAGGTAATAGCTCCAGGCGTCACATTTACCACCGCCACACCAGACCTGACCAATACCGCCATACTGTGAATGGATAACACCACCATACCAGACCTGACCAATACCACCATACTGTGACTGGATAACACTGCCACACCAGACCTGACCAATACCGCCATACTGTGACTGGACAACACTGCCATACCAGACCTGACCAATACCACCATACTGTGACTGGATAACACTGCCACACCAGACCTGACCAATACCAGCTTACTGTGACTGGACAACACCACCATACCAGACCTGACCAATACCGCCATACTGTGACTGGATAACACTGCCATACCAGACCTGACTAATACCACTGTACTGTGACTGGTTAACACCCCCACACCAGACCTGACAAATACCACCATACTGTGACTGGATGACACCGCCACAACAGACCTGACCAATACCACTATACTGTGACTGGATAACATCACCATGCCAGACCTGACCAATACCACCATACTGTGACTTTATAACAGCCCCATACCAGACCTGACCAATACTGCCATACTGTGACTGGATAACACGGCCATACCAGACCTGACCAATACCACCATAATGTGACTGGATAATACCAACATACCAGACCTGACCAATACCACCCACCACCACCACAACCCTCAGAAAGATACTAGATTTACTGGCAAGTCTGAACAGGAGGTGGGAGACTATGAAAATAAAAACTAAAAAAAGTTTTCTTCCCCCTGCTCCCTTGTGCTGCCTCACTGCAAGGTGCTGCCCTAGGCTCCAGACCACATGTGCCTAGTGGTAATTACGGCCCTCTTCTTAAGCTGTACCCTTTTTAGATGTAGCCAATAACCGTGTTCATCTTCACATGACGGTGAAACCACTTACAGTATTTGTTCATCAATAGGCAGACAATGCAATCAGGATTATCGACAAACATGGGCACAGGTGAACAAATGAGGGCATGGTTTTCGCTCCCTGTGTTTCTCAGCATGTGGAAACATGGCCTAAAGGGGTTTGCCCAGGAAAGACAATCATCTCTAATCTGTAGAAGATGAGTTTCTAATTGGTGTTAGTCCAACTACAGAAAGACCCCACTGATCACAAGAACGGGGGTGTCAATGCCTCCTGATTGAATGGAGTGGCTGTTAGACATGCATGCTGCCACTACATTCATTGTCTATGGAACTAATAGAGATGCACTATTCTCAGCTCTCTTCATCCAGCCCATTGAGTTAAATGGAGCAACAATGTGAATGTGCGACGGCAGCTCTTCAAATAAGGTTACCTTGGGACCCCAGTTCTTGTGATCAATGGGGTTTCCAGTAGTTAGGGTCCTATTAGACGAAGCAATATTTAACAATTAACGACTAACGATAAACGATTGCAAACAAGACTGTTTTCCATTAACTTGAAATCGTTCACCACGTTACACAGAACGATGGTCGTTAGTTATGATTGTTACTGCAATCGTTACTATAATCATTAACTCCATTTGATCCCAGCAAAAGAAATAATAATGTACCATTACACTGAACAATTAGTGAGCAAATGCAGAACTACAGCGAACGAGCGCGGAATTACAGCGAATAATTAGCGAACGATTAGCAAAGGATTAACAATGATTTTAGGGTCAGATCTAAATCAACGATTAACGATATAGGAACAATTTTCTGATCGTTGCCTACAATTACACAGGGCGATTATTGTTTAAATTCGAACGATATACCGATTTTGTGTAATAGGGCCCTTACACTCTCACCACTCAGAAACTCATTCCCTATGCTATGGGTGGGAGATAAGTGTTTCTTCTGGGCATTTACTTACTAGACAAAAGGAATGGAGACTAGAACTCCCGCTGGTATGTACAGTATATGAAGACTTACATAATGTATTTAATTTGTTAGTTTGCTATTCACAGTTTATTATCTATGCATATGTTTGTTATGTTGCTAAGTGTGTGTGTTTTAACCCATTTTTCTGAGATGTATCCACTAGAGGCTTGAAGTAGTGGGTAGCAATAGCTTGCCTGTAATGATATTTATCTATTATAAACAGATAACGGAATATTTCTGTAACACATTGTATTTCTAATGTTCAGATCAACTTTTGATACGAGTATTTAATACAGTAGGATGGTTTTAAAGGCATCTATCAGAAGCAGAATATTCCTGCTCTTCTACTACAGTCTGCATTCTTGAACCAAAGATTTAAAGTGGTTGTGTTATGAAAAAAAGTAGGTAAAATGAGATGTGTGCTTCATTTATATATATATGTAAATGAGTACAAATGTGCTGTATTTAGTAAAGTAACTTACATCACTGTACCATTTTCCTTCTCTATGCATATAATTACTTCCTGGTTTCCTCTATGAACTCTGTGGTTGCCATGCAACAGTGCAGACACTTTCCCACAATCCCCCTTGCTTGCAGGTGAAGTGAAAACCAGCTGCAAGTACTTATGAGACTGATCAGGAGACTGCAGTTGAACTGACCATGAGTGATCCAGGAAGCCCAGTGGGCCTTAACCAAGGGCAGCAGATTATCAAACAAAGTAGGCATATTGGGCATAGTAAATCTATATCTCTTAAATTGTACATAAGAAATTCTTGTACATTTAAAATATTTTTCAATTAACATAATGTATACGTTTAGACCTAGTTTTCTTCCTCACACTATCCCTTTAATGTGGTCATACACCTTCAAGAATTATTGGCCACCCTCTCCATACTTACGCACATTTGATTTGGGTCAGGTATGCCTGTCTTCATAATGGGGACAGGATGAGTAAGTTGTTGCGAAACATCTATGAAAATCGACTTTGAGAACAAAAGGGTGGGATGCTGGAAATTCACATGCCTGACCTTTTGTTGCATCACCAGACATATACTATAAGGCTATGTTCACACAACGTATATTTTCGTAAAATCACGGCCTTTGTACCGTGATTATTACGAAAATAAACGTTACCTTTCCTCAGATGGGATATACTACGCTCCGGCCGGGATCCCTAGCGGCGCCACAAACAGCTGACATGTCAGTTTTCTGCGGCCGCTATTCAGTGAATAGCGGCCGTAGAAAGCCATGTCAGTGCACACTGTGGAGAGTTTTGATGTGGATGTGCACGGATGCGCCCGCATCAGAACTCTGCGGCTATGAAGATCTTTTCAGAGACCGGCCGTTCTGTGACCTGGCCGGGTCACGGAACGGCCGGTCTCTTACAACGTGTGAACATAGCCTAAAATAGTATATAAAAAAACAAACAACAAACCCAGAAAATGTACAGGTTTACCCGAAAATACTCTTATGTGTATGGGCACCTTGACAAACAGGCGAGTTAGACAGATATTCACATGCATACATCTGTTTAAACATTAGATACACACTGGTCTATACTGTGCATTTATAGTAGAACTATGCAGTAGAGAACTTTAATGCTTATACATCATAAAAAGCTAAAAATAAGAATGATGATAAGAGTTAATAATAATTCATGTTAACATCTGGAAAGCTGAGATGTGACTTTCTGATAAATTGGATATTAGGAAACCAGCCTACTCTGTAACTAGAGCCTGGTGGCACAGTGTATGAGGGTGTATACTACTAATAATGTCATTCCCTCCCAAAATCAATAAATAATGGTCAACTACAATTAAGATGTCCCCAAAAATGATAAAACAAATCTATTTCTCAAGCCTCAAAAACAACCCACCACCACATCAAAAAAGAAAGACCTCAGATCTCTTGGCAGCGCAAAGCCCCCAGTAGGCAATGGTTAAATATAGATTTTCAGAATACGACACATATATCACATCTACATATTGCAGTTCATCTGGACTGAACTATCTGGTCATCTAACCTAACTGAGCTGTGAAGGTGCTTATTCATGCCTCAGCGACAACACTTGTTCTCATAGGGGAATGGATTGCAAGTTGATGGAAAATGTTTGCCAAGTTTTTAATATACAAGTCAATACTGTTTACTATATACAGAATGAAAAACCAAACTCCTATCACCTTGTAGACTGTATGCCCTTACTGGCTGAGCCCTTTTCCCCTCTGTACCAGTCTGTCACTTACTGTACTTCATTCATGCTTATTCTACTTTCTTTTGTGCTAGGTATTTAACCCCTTATGATATATATTGTACTGCACTCTGGATCCAAAGGTGCTTTAAAAATAGGATGAAAATAATAAGTTACCTACTATTTTGGTTATAAGCACTGCAGAACATGTTACTGTTATATAAGCAATCAGAAATAGACATTGCAAGTTTGCAATATACATTCATTATTTTTTTTGTTGTTATCATGCTGTAAAACAAAGCTGAACTTACCAGAAATCCAGGTCCAGATCCTCCTGGAAAAAGCGAACGCGAAACGTGCGTTGGAGGGGAGCTGGCACACATCCACACCTCAGGTATTATGATCCATTAGTACTGTATCTCTCTGTGGGTCCCTATTGTATTTATTTGGGCACTATGCAATACTTGTATTATTATTTATTACCCTGGGAGTAGTAGCAATAGTGTATAATGTTTACAGACTGCTGTGCAATACATGAGATTAGTGATTGCTTATTACTTTATGTCCTGTTATCACCCTGCGTGTGGACACCCCTGTGTGCATGGCTACAATTTTTAAACTCCTGATCATGTATATTTTTATATGTTATGATTAATAAAGGTGATTATTTGGATTACAAATTTTGGTCTGGTTTATAGGAATTGCTTGTGTTCCACAGCCCTGGACTGGCTGTGATTGGTCTGTATAGGAGTGTAATAATAATAAATGTAAATTGCAAACTTGCTTTATATCACATCTACTGTTGATTTAGATTTTGAAAGATATAACAACAGTGACACTTTAAGGTCTCTATCCACCTTGGACGCAGATAGAAAGTTTTTATCATTTATTTTTTTTCCAATATATGTGACAAAAAAATCTGCAGTTTTTATAATTATTTGCTTATGCGGTGGACTTACACAAATAACATTTAATTTTATTAGATCAGGAAAATAAGCACACAGCGATATCTAATATGCTTACTTTTGTTATATGTAAAGTAGGCCGAGGCAGACTGTAAGACCAGACTGCTGATTGGCCTGCATGAAGGTAAGTATTATACCTCCTACAGTCAGGAGGAAGCTAGCGTTTCCAAGGAGAGCAGAGCGGGAAACCTGTCAGATGGATGGCAGGTGGCAGAAACAGACGTGAATAAAAGACAGGACTTTCAAAGTGAAGTGGAGCCAGCAGGGATGTGAAAGCTGGTGACTTTGGAAGTAGTAACGGGAGATTACTCAATCGTCGGGCTAGCCTTGTCTTGAGATGAAGAGTGGTAAGCTCCTTTGTTTTTTGGTTTATAAGCATCAAACTTTCTACCTGCAAATACTGTGTGGAGCGGCAGTGTTGTTGTCGACCCTGGAACAGTCTATCACTTGTGGCTCGTTAATACAACTATATATATATATATATATATATATATATATATATATATATATGCTACCATTCAAAAGTTTGGGGTCACCCAAACAATTTTGTGTTTTTCATGAAAAGTCACACTTCTTCACCACCATACGTTGTGAAATGAATAGAAAATAGAGTCAAGACACTGACAAGGTTAGAAATAATGATTTGTATTTGAAATAACATTGTTTTTACATCAAACTTTGCTTTCGTCAAAGAATCCTCCTTTTGCAGCAATTACAGCATTGCACACCATACCAGACCTGACCAATACCACCATACTGTGACTGGATAACACTGCCACACCAGACCTGACCAATACCGCCATACTGTGACTGGACAACACTGCCATACCAGACCTGACCAATACCACCATACTGTGACTGGATAACACTGCCACACCAGACCTGACCAATACCAGCTTACTGTGACTGGACAACACCACCACACCAGACCTGACCAATACCGCCATACTGTGACTGGATAACACTGCCATACCAGACCTGACTAATACCACTGTACTGTGACTGGTTAACACCCCCACACCAGACCTGACAAATACCACCATACTGTGACTGGATGACACCGCCACAACAGACCTGACCAATACCACTATACTGTGACTGGATAACATCACCATGCCAGACCTGACCAATACCACCATACTGTGACTTTATAACAGCCCCATACCAGACCTGACCAATACTGCCATACTGTGACTGGATAACACGGCCATACCAGACCTGACCAATACCACCATAATGTGACTGGATAATACCAACATACCAGACCTGACCAATACCACCCACCACCACCACAACCCTCAGAAAGATACTAGATTTACTGGCAAGTCTGAACAGGAGGTGGGAGACTATGAAAATAAAAACTAAAAAAAGTTTTCTTCCCCCTGCTCCCTTGTGCTGCCTCACTGCAAGGTGCTGCCCTAGGCTCCAGACCACATGTGCCTAGTGGTAATTACGGCCCTCTTCTTAAGCTGTACCCTTTTTAGATGTAGCCAATAACCGTGTTCATCTTCACATGACGGTGAAACCACTTACAGTATTTGTTCATCAATAGGCAGACAATGCAATCAGGATTATCGACAAACATGGGCACAGGTGAACAAATGAGGGCATGGTTTTCGCTCCCTGTGTTTCTCAGCATGTGGAAACATGGCCTAAAGGGGTTTGCCCAGGAAAGACAATCATCTCTAATCTGTAGAAGATGAGTTTCTAATTGGTGTTAGTCCAACTACAGAAAGACCCCACTGATCACAAGAACGGGGGTGTCAATGCCTCCTGATTGAATGGAGTGGCTGTTAGACATGCATGCTGCCACTACATTCATTGTCTATGGAACTAATAGAGATGCACTATTCTCAGCTCTCTTCATCCAGCCCATTGAGTTAAATGGAGCAACAATGTGAATGTGCGACGGCAGCTCTTCAAATAAGGTTACCTTGGGACCCCAGTTCTTGTGATCAATGGGGTTTCCAGTAGTTAGGGTCCTATTAGACGAAGCAATATTTAACAATTAACGACTAACGATAAACGATTGCAAACAAGACTGTTTTCCATTAACTTGAAATCGTTCACCACGTTACACAGAACGATGGTCGTTAGTTATGATTGTTACTGCAATCGTTACTATAATCATTAACTCCATTTGATCCCAGCAAAAGAAATAATAATGTACCATTACACTGAACAATTAGTGAGCAAATGCAGAACTACAGCGAACGAGCGCGGAATTACAGCGAATAATTAGCGAACGATTAGCAAAGGATTAACAATGATTTTAGGGTCAGATCTAAATCAACGATTAACGATATAGGAACAATTTTCTGATCGTTGCCTACAATTACACAGGGCGATTATTGTTTAAATTCGAACGATATACCGATTTTGTGTAATAGGGCCCTTACACTCTCACCACTCAGAAACTCATTCCCTATGCTATGGGTGGGAGATAAGTGTTTCTTCTGGGCATTTACTTACTAGACAAAAGGAATGGAGACTAGAACTCCCGCTGGTATGTACAGTATATGAAGACTTACATAATGTATTTAATTTGTTAGTTTGCTATTCACAGTTTATTATCTATGCATATGTTTGTTATGTTGCTAAGTGTGTGTGTTTTAACCCATTTTTCTGAGATGTATCCACTAGAGGCTTGAAGTAGTGGGTAGCAATAGCTTGCCTGTAATGATATTTATCTATTATAAACAGATAACGGAATATTTCTGTAACACATTGTATTTCTAATGTTCAGATCAACTTTTGATACGAGTATTTAATACAGTAGGATGGTTTTAAAGGCATCTATCAGAAGCAGAATATTCCTGCTCTTCTACTACAGTCTGCATTCTTGAACCAAAGATTTAAAGTGGTTGTGTTATGAAAAAAAGTAGGTAAAATGAGATGTGTGCTTCATTTATATATATATGTAAATGAGTACAAATGTGCTGTATTTAGTAAAGTAACTTACATCACTGTACCATTTTCCTTCTCTATGCATATAATTACTTCCTGGTTTCCTCTATGAACTCTGTGGTTGCCATGCAACAGTGCAGACACTTTCCCACAATCCCCCTTGCTTGCAGGTGAAGTGAAAACCAGCTGCAAGTACTTATGAGACTGATCAGGAGACTGCAGTTGAACTGACCATGAGTGATCCAGGAAGCCCAGTGGGCCTTAACCAAGGGCAGCAGATTATCAAACAAAGTAGGCATATTGGGCATAGTAAATCTATATCTCTTAAATTGTACATAAGAAATTCTTGTACATTTAAAATATTTTTCAATTAACATAATGTATACGTTTAGACCTAGTTTTCTTCCTCACACTATCCCTTTAATGTGGTCATACACCTTCAAGAATTATTGGCCACCCTCTCCATACTTACGCACATTTGATTTGGGTCAGGTATGCCTGTCTTCATAATGGGGACAGGATGAGTAAGTTGTTGCGAAACATCTATGAAAATCGACTTTGAGAACAAAAGGGTGGGATGCTGGAAATTCACATGCCTGACCTTTTGTTGCATCACCAGACATATATTATAAGGCTATGTTCACACAACGTATATTTTCGTAAAATCACGGCCTTTGTACCGTGATTATTACGAAAATAAACGTTACCTTTCCTCAGATGGGATATACTACGCTCCGGCCGGGATCCCTAGCGGCGCCACAAACAGCTGACATGTCAGTTTTCTGCGGCCGCTATTCAGTGAATAGCGGCCGTAGAAAGCCATGTCAGTGCACACTGTGGAGAGTTTTGATGTGGATGTGCACGGATGCGCCCGCATCAGAACTCTGCGGCTATGAAGATCTTTTCAGAGACCGGCCGTTCTGTGACCTGGCCGGGTCACGGAACGGCCGGTCTCTTACAACGTGTGAACATAGCCTAAAATAGTATATAAAAAAACAAACAACAAACCCAGAAAATGTACAGGTTTACCCGAAAATACTCTTATGTGTATGGGCACCTTGACAAACAGGCGAGTTAGACAGATATTCACATGCATACATCTGTTTAAACATTAGATACACACTGGTCTATACTGTGCATTTATAGTAGAACTATGCAGTAGAGAACTTTAATGCTTATACATCATAAAAAGCTAAAAATAAGAATGATGATAAGAGTTAATAATAATTCATGTTAACATCTGGAAAGCTGAGATGTGACTTTCTGATAAATTGGATATTAGGAAACCAGCCTACTCTGTAACTAGAGCCTGGTGGCACAGTGTATGAGGGTGTATACTACTAATAATGTCATTCCCTCCCAAAATCAATAAATAATGGTCAACTACAATTAAGATGTCCCCAAAAATGATAAAACAAATCTATTTCTCAAGCCTCAAAAACAACCCACCACCACATCAAAAAAGAAAGACCTCAGATCTCTTGGCAGCGCAAAGCCCCCAGTAGGCAATGGTTAAATATAGATTTTCAGAATACGACACATATATCACATCTACATATTGCAGTTCATCTGGACTGAACTATCTGGTCATCTAACCTAACTGAGCTGTGAAGGTGCTTATTCATGCCTCAGCGACAACACTTGTTCTCATAGGGGAATGGATTGCAAGTTGATGGAAAATGTTTGCCAAGTTTTTAATATACAAGTCAATACTGTTTACTATATACAGAATGAAAAACCAAACTCCTATCACCTTGTAGACTGTATGCCCTTACTGGCTGAGCCCTTTTCCCCTCTGTACCAGTCTGTCACTTACTGTACTTCATTCATGCTTATTCTACTTTCTTTTGTGCTAGGTATTTAACCCCTTATGATATATATTGTACTGCACTCTGGATCCAAAGGTGCTTTAAAAATAGGATGAAAATAATAAGTTACCTACTATTTTGGTTATAAGCACTGCAGAACATGTTACTGTTATATAAGCAATCAGAAATAGACATTGCAAGTTTGCAATATACATTCATTATTTTTTTTTTGTTGTTATCATGCTGTAAAACAAAGCTGAACTTACCAGAAATCCAGGTCCAGATCCTCCTGGAAAAAGCGAACGCGAAACGTGCGTTGGAGGGGAGCTGGCACACATCCACACCTCAGGTATTATGATCCATTAGTACTGTATCTCTCTGTGGGTCCCTATTGTATTTATTTGGGCACTATGCAATACTTGTATTATTATTTATTACCCTGGGAGTAGTAGCAATAGTGTATAATGTTTACAGACTGCTGTGCAATACATGAGATTAGTGATTGCTTATTACTTTATGTCCTGTTATCACCCTGCGTGTGGACACCCCTGTGTGCATGGCTACAATTTTTAAACTCCTGATCATGTATATTTTTATATGTTATGATTAATAAAGGTGATTATTTGGATTACAAATTTTGGTCTGGTTTATAGGAATTGCTTGTGTTCCACAGCCCTGGACTGGCTGTGATTGGTCTGTATAGGAGTGTAATAATAATAAATGTAAATTGCAAACTTGCTTTATATCACATCTACTGTTGATTTAGATTTTGAAAGATATAACAACAGTGACACTTTAAGGTCTCTATCCACCTTGGACGCAGATAGAAAGTTTTTATCATTTATTTTTTTTCCAATATATGTGACAAAAAAATCTGCAGTTTTTATAATTATTTGCTTATGCGGTCGACTTACACAAATAACATTTAATTTTATTAGATCAGGAAAATAAGCACACAGCGATATCTAATATGCTTACTTTTGTTATATGTAAAGTAGGCCGAGGCAGACTGTAAGACCAGACTGCTGATTGGCCTGCATGAAGGTAAGTATTATACCTCCTACAGTCAGGAGGAAGCTAGCGTTTCCAAGGAGAGCAGAGCGGGAAACCTGTCAGATGGATGGCAGGTGGCAGAAACAGACGTGAATAAAAGACAGGACTTTCAAAGTGAAGTGGAGCCAGCAGGGATGTGAAAGCTGGTGACTTTGGAAGTAGTAACGGGAGATTACTCAATCGTCGGGCTAGCCTTGTCTTGAGATGAAGAGTGGTAAGCTCCTTTGTTTTTTGGTTTATAAGCATCAAACTTTCTACCTGCAAATACTGTGTGGAGCGGCAGTGTTGTTGTCGACCCTGGAACAGTCTATCACTTGTGGCTCGTTAATACAACTATATATATATATATATATATATATATATATATATATATATATATGCTACCATTCAAAAGTTTGGGGTCACCCAAACAATTTTGTGTTTTTCATGAAAAGTCACACTTATTCACCACCATACGTTGTGAAATGAATAGAAAATAGAGTCAAGACATTGACAAGGTTAGAAATAATGATTTCTATTTGAAATAACATTGTTTTTACATCAAACTTTGCTTTCGTCAAAAAATCCTCCTTTTGCAGCAATTACAGCATTGCACACCTTTGGCATTCTAGCTATTATTCTGTTGAGGTAAGCTGGAGAAATTGCACCCCACGCTTCTAGAAGCATCTCCCACAAGTTGGATTGGTTGGAAGGGCACTTCTGGCGTACCATATGGTCAAGCTGCTCCCACAACAGCTCAATGGGGTTCAGATCTGGTGACTGCGCTGGCCACTCCATTACCGATAGAATGCTTATCTTCTTGCTTAGTTGTGAAACGCGGCCTCCCACTTCTTTTTCTACTCTGGTTAGAGCCTGTTTGTGCTGTCCTCTGAAGGGAGTAGTACACACCATTGTAGGAAATCTTAAATTTCTTAGCAATTTCTCGCTTGGAATAGCCTTCATTTCTAAGAACAAGAATAGACTGTCGAGTTTCAGATGAAAGTTCTCTTTTTCTGGCCATTTTGAGCATTTAATTGACCCCACAAATGTGATGCTTCCAGAAACACAATCTGCTCAAAGGAAGGTCAGTTTTGTAGCTTCTGTAACGAGCTAGACTGTTTTCAGATGTGTGAACATGATTGCACAAGGGTTTTCTAATAATCAATTAGCCTTCTGAGCCAATGAGCAAACACATTGTACCATTAGAACACTGGAGTGATAGTTGCTGGAAATGGGCCTCTATACACCTATGTAGATATTGCACCAAAAACCAGACATTTGCAGCTAGAATAGTCATTTACCACATTAGCAATGTATAGAATGTATTTGTTTAAAGTTAGGACTAGTTTAAAGTTATCTTCATTGAAAAGTACAGTGCTTTTCCTTCAAAAATAAGGACATTTCAATGTGACCGCAAACTTTTGAACGGTAGTGTGTGTGTATATATATATATATATATTTATTATTTTATTTTTTTTTTGTATCAGTCATCATTAAGAGGTGTACAGGCGAACACTAAGGAGGCAGGATTTTACTAAGGACCCTCAAAGTTTGTATGTTCTCTCTACATTTGTATAGATTTCCTCCTACAAGAACATACTTTCTTTTTCTCTAAATTAATTTTAGTCCCAGTGAAAGATTCCCGGCAATCTCTCTACAGTGCTGCTTAATATGTTGACACTATAAGGGGGAATTTATAAAGATCGGTGTATGCATATGACGGTATTAACTAAAGTCTCTCTCCTTTTACCCACACAATTTATTATTTAAGTTTTTTAAAGGGGTTATCCAGTGCTAAAAAACATGGCCACTTTCTTTCAGAGACAACACGACTCTTGTCTCCTGTTCAGGTGCGGTTTGCAATTAAACTCCATTCACTTCAATGGAACTGAGCAGCAAAACCCAGCCCACGCTGGAGACAAGAGTGGTGCTGTCTCTGGAAGAAAGTGGCCATATTTTTGTAGCGCTGGATAATCCCTTTAATGAATTTGGCATACCTGGTGTATGTCAGCCACAGATATCTACACCTGCTCTGAGCTGGTGTACATTTACCCTGCACTTTACACCTGCATTTAAGCCATGCCCCCTGCCTGGTGAATGTCACAAGGGAGCTAAATATTGAGCAAATATTTTGCACTGCACTAGGCGCAGCTTTCATAAATTCCCCGCTGTATAACTAAAGGAGGTCTAGATTTCCTGCCGGAATCAGGAAAGATGCTGATTCTTAGGGAGAGATCCAAGGGTTTCATGGTCATTTCCAGACCAGCAGAAAAAAAAACAGCAAGCCACAAGAATGCTTCCCATTTAGCAGGACTATGAGTGTATCCAAGCCTTGTACGTACTGCTGAAAATAGAACCTAAAATACAATAACTTTAGGTATTCTTTAAATAAAATATGGAGTCCAGGTTTCTGAGATATGTCTTTTTTATTACAGCATAAGTGAATACATCAAAACCATACCCACATTATCCCAGTAAGCGACCCGCAGTTATGTACATTATAGTACAGTACAATGCACACAGGTAGGATCTAGATGCAGTTCTCAAAAGCCCTTTCTGTTTTTCTGTGAAACGTCACCCTTTACTGCCAGTCAGGCCAACAACGCTTTATCTCTTCTGGCATTCAAGGGTTTTAAATACAATAGAAAAGAAAACAAACTAGGAAATATTTTTTTTTCTACAAACCACACAATGTCCTTCTAACATAGCATATACACACATATTGCAATTACATTTCTGGCTTTTCAGCATGGTCCCTTGGATTAGAATTTAACATTAAGCATTTACGTAACTCAAGAGCTGGACCCAGTTTGAGGGTGACACTGATTTCGAAAAATGTCTCCAGGCATAAACTAAGAATTCAGTTTTTTTGGATCAATGAATGGTGTCAAATACAAAACGTTTTAGGAGTCCTGACATACAGAGGTCTTATGAGTCCTCAGGGCTTGCTTACTCTATAGGTGCTCCTGGCTTGCTTACTCCCTCTAAGCATCTGACGGCCATTTGTACAATGCAATACCTCCAACAGCTGGAACCTGTAATATCTACGAGAGGAACCAAGAGAGCAGGTGCTTTACTGCACTGTTGAAAAAAGAATAGATCTAGCACTGAAATACTGCAGCCAACAATGCTTTGTAATACACATATAAAGCCCTCTCCCGCTATGTCTGACACATTTGGAGCGGAGAAGAGTTGTGTATGTTGCGCATTAAAATAAAGCATTCATTGATTTTCAACTTCAATACTGGATCAATTCTTTTTTTCATGAGTAGCTCTACACATTGTGGTCACTGTGGATTTGGGTATAAATCTGTAATATGTATACTGGTTATTTTTGTATTGCTGTTACAGTTTCACCAGACTAAGCAAGTGCTATGGAGAAAGTAGGCCAAGGTGTCCGCATCTCAAGGCTGAAGGTAACTAAGGTGACTCTTTGCACAAAATGCTGCAGTATGACTCTAAATTAGAAAGTCTACAGATATTCAGATCCAATAGTTGAAACCACAGAACCGCTCACTTTTTTCCTCCAATATTTCTATGAATATCACCACATATGGGGCCCAAGAAACATATAACATCTTTGATATGCACATGTACAAAGACTAGGAGTTACTAAGGACAGGCTGGCATCTTAAGAGTAACAGTACCATATGTCAGTAATGTAGCTGCTCACATACTGTACAAAGCTGGATACTTCTATATTAATGAATTAGGGCCCACTTTATAATAGTAGCAATAAGTTATGGTAAATGCATTGATCTCATCTCCAGATTGATGTATTTATTATGCAGTTTAAATAAACAAAGTATGAGAAAATTCTCCTAAAAGCAAACAATATTAAGACCAACTTTTTTTTTAACATCATGTAATGAACATAGTATATCTTAGGTTTAGTAATAGAATATGACCATGCCTGCTCAATCTATGCCCTTGGATGATCTTGTGTTGTCACCATAGAACTGCTCTAAGGTCTTTAGGGATTACGTCTATAATAGGCCACATAGTAAAAGAAATGAACTGATCAGAAAGCACACATCTCACAGCACCACCCAGATATTTAAAGGGGAACTATATCTCTTACCTTCCTCCTAGGCGCCATTGCCCTGCTGTTAGCAATGTAATCCTTGGGCTGGAGCACTGCCCCACCCTCTGGGGGCGTAGCAGTGCTCCTAAAGGTGCTCCAAACAGAGGATTACACTGCTAACAGCATGGGAACGGCCCCGAAGAGGAAGGTAACTTCCTCCTCAGTACCCTGTGTGCAATAGGGGGCTATCAGCAGGTTAGATTTGTCTAACCTGCTGATAGTTCCCCTTATATGATGTTCTTACTCTGCTAAAAGAGGTAAAATGGTAAATAAAGTTCTCTCTGAGAAATGTATAAAATAGCACCAGGACATTAAATTTCTGAGCTTAGAACATAACTGTTATTACTATGAACATTTTATTTCACAGTATCTGCTTAAAGGGTTTCTTTAGGACACTGTTGACCCATATGGAGGATAGGCAAGCAACTATCTGATTTGTGGGGACTGACTCCCATGATCCACACTGATCAGAACAATGAACAGGTACACTTGCAGCTCATTGGGAATCCCAGAGGATGGACCTTAACTGATTAATAATTGATGCTCTGTTCTGAGGATAGGCTATCTATATTAAGATCCCAGTAAACACCTCGAAAGAAAACTATTTTCTACATGTTTTTAGGTTGTAAAAGATTACTTACTGAATGGTTTACATTGTAAACTGCTAGCTGTAAACCTATAAATATGGTCACATATCAATGTATGCAATGGGACGTTTTATTATATAATGTATAGAAAAACATTTTCCAAAGTCCATGGACACAAATAATGGGAAAATAAAAAGAGTTAAAGGGTTTTTCCCAGTCTTACATTATAAAAGGTATAAAGCTTGGAGAAGGTCAATATGGATTGCATAAAGTTAAATTATGCAGCGACTGATGATGAAGAGTGAACAATTGCTACTGCATTCCCTTCACGTACTTTGGCTTTGGTTGTAACTTCTGATTTACCCTTAGATAAAGTTTGGTAACTACAGTTTATTGGCATTTTTGTGTTATAAGCAGCCCAATAATCCCCTTTGTTATTTTAGCATCTGACAGCACATTATAAATAGTCACAGGGCAATTCTTGTGGCTCTTTATTCTAGCTAATAGACGGGAGTACCTAGATGTTTTTAAGCCCTAAGATGAGTTACAATCAGTGGTTGCCAAAGTGCGACAACCAGCACTTATTTGTTCTGCTTTCTATGGGCACTGCCCTATCCAGAATTTATTGAATAAAATGTCACGTCTACGAGAGTATCACATCGCAGTCTGGGTTTCACACTTCTTTACAGGAACCTCAGGCACTTGAAAAACTGGCTGTAAAAGTAATATTTCCTGTTATCACCTTTACTAGTTGTAAAAGTAAAATAACACAGTTCTGTAACAACTTGTCACCAATGTACAGGTCTAAGGCAAATCTAAATACCACAAGATAGGATCAAGATCATGTAACAGAATCAACACTTTAAATGTTACACCGCTACCTGACAATGCTGCTTAGCCTGTTTCATCATATTACAGGGTAATTCCCACTATGGCTGCAAGTGAGATAAACAAACCATCTAATGGACAGTGTGGGTCCTTTGGCCAGGTAACACACGCCTCATACTCAGGATTACAGAGCTGTAAATAAATCCTGCTTCCTTTTCAATGCCAGACACTGCAAATGGTAAATGGTGCAATAAAGAAATATAAACAAGTATAAAATATGAATAAATACAACCTGTAAAATGCAAAATATTCAAGAGGAGTACAATAACTCATGTAGTGGTATCCACCCCTAGTGGAAAACATTACGCCTATTTGATAATTGTGCCATTAGTCTCATGTGTAACTAACACCTTTTATGTTGGTTTATTAGAGAGATGCAAAGAAAATGGCATTTCCATTATGAGAGACATAAGGCTTCAGGTCAGTCCGCCCCGTGGTTGCTAACTTATATCATTAATTTAAACTAGGAAGATACAACTGACTTCATCAGAGGCTTCTTGTCCACTCAGGTTATGAATGAAGTCTGAAGACTAATGCACACGTCTGCAGAAACACGTCCATGCACTGACGTGTCCTGCGGAGTTGGCCTTATAATGTCAGAAGCTCTGATACCGTTTGAAAGTTTGCGCTAGTGAACTGACACAGGGCAGGTGAGCACACATTTTCTTTCCCAGCCTGAGCACATTAGAGTGTAGAAAGAATTCCTTGTACAACCCCTTTAAGAAACACTTTAGTTAAAAGGGAATTTCCAATCTAAACTCCATTAATAACAAAGGAGCCAGGGTCCTAATCTAGGGATCTAGAGGACACGGAGGTCAGACCCCCTGTAATCTCATACTTGTCCCCTATCCTGTGGACAGGGGACAAGAAACCCCTCTAACATTTTTCACATTACACAGGGGATAGATCTTTCTGAATCTCTCTTCTTTGAAATATTTTACCAATAAAGATTCAGAGAAATACAATCTAAAATGCTCTATCTATAAACATTATATTATATAAGTGCTACTGGGGAGCCTCAACCTGCATGACGGACGTTGAACACGAGCCTCTCAGATCAGTGGTGGAAACTGTTCCATAGACTTTCACAACCATTTAAACCACTCCAGGAGATTGATTCTTAGGATTTTAATAATATATATATTTTTTATATCTCAACATAAAGCAACTAAAAAATATGACCATCAGTAGCAACCTTGTAGATAGGTGCCATTACTTCTATACTCTGATAATGTAAATGTACATGGGGAAACCTTAGTAAGTGGACTTTATGTTTACTGTATGTTCATTTTTGAAACTGTAATAAAGAAAAAAAAATTGTAGCTAAAAGGAAACACAGTAGTGGCAAAAAGGAGAACACAATGTTAATGATGCTGTATTACCAGACAGAACTGTCTTACCAGGATCACAACATTTCTTACATTCAAGGGTCAAACATTACACAATCCTTTACTTGTGTAACTATGCGGTGTCATCTAGTGAAGTGGCTAAATATCCCTTCATGCTTTTTGTAAATGGCAGCTAGCAGCTAGAAATCTATCAACTGTGTCGGAAATTCCCTTTTGTGTTGTTTAGAAAATGATCAAGAAATCCCATTCGTGTGGAGATATCTTGTTATCTGGGTTCTCAATGAAACTATAAAGCAATAGAAAATAAAAAGGTAAAAGATAAGCTAAATCAAGACCATGGGAGGGGGAGCATTGCAGCATCTAGTACAATGGGCAATCAAAGGTGTGAAAAATAACAAGATCCATAATGCATTGCAACACTGGGACTATAGGATCCTGAAACAATTACGCTGGCCCTTTCTAGTGGCTTTTTTTTTTCTTCTACTACAAAGCTCAGAATATTATGTAACTCCACAGAAATGGATATTAGAACTGCAAGAACCAGAATGCACTATAAGATGAGAAACATTTGTCTTCTCTTTCTCTGAACCAAAAGCCAAACACTGGAGGAGAAAACTGATGACTAAGGGGTCACCCAGCTGAAGGACGCATCTCCACAGGGTACTCATCAGTGGGTCAGCAAGCGTTCCATCTCTATCAATGCTTCACACATACAATCAGTTCTCCGACTAGCTTCCGATTCACCAGCATGGTGAACCGACAAAGTCAATAACATTGAACACAACAGAACTTTGTCGTGTGCTCTGTGCCGAGTCTCCTTACAAGTTACTGTCTTCTTATTCTGATTCAATATCCAATCAGCAAAAGAGCTAAAGTGAAGGAGGGCAAAATAGGAAAGAAAACAAAGCTGAGGTTTCCTCCAAAGAAGATGGGCGTTTGGTCTCTATAGTCATGAAATTCTCCTTGACTTTGACATGCCTGTCTAACACTCCCAGATGGCAATCTTCTTCCTCATCTAGTCAGCAGTGATGCCTTTGGCTCGCAATTCCTCCTGAACTCTCAGCAAGTAAGTGGGGTCAGGGTATCCAAACCTGAAGGCAATACAGATATTTGTGATTAGGTTCTGATTAAACACACAGATACATCCATATTTTTCTTACTTTAAAAAAGGCAAATTAATTTCCTAGTTTACAGTTCTTAAAGGGGTACTCAGGCGAAAAAAATATATATCTTTCAAATCAACTGGTTTTAGAAAGTTATAAATATTTATGATTTACTTCACTTTAAAAAATCTCACATTTTCCAGTACTTATCAGCTCCTGTAGGTCCTGCAGGAAGTGTATCTATCCAGTCTGACACAGTGCTCTCTGCTGCCACCTCTGTCCGTGACAGGAACTGTCCAGATCAAAAGCAAATCCCTATGGAAAACCTCTCCTGCTTTCCTGTCAAAGACAGATGTGGCATCAGAGAGCTCTGTGTCAGACTGTTAAGAATACCTTACTTCTATAGGGCATACAGCAGCTGGAAGACTGGAAGTACTGGAAGACTTTAGATTTTTCAGATCATCAAATGCTGCATGCTCAGGTTCTATTCGAGACATATTTGGAGCTGTTTCAAACATGTTCTACTAATAATTGACTGGATATATTATAGATATATTTAGTAACTTAAATATTTATTGTATCCGCGCCTTAATTTAAACTTTTCAACAAGCTTCTGACATTATTTGGATGTTTCTTATGTGGACCTTCCACTCAGGCCGGGTTATCACATAGCATATGCCATGTCTGAAAAGTGTGCAGACCTGCATGTCAGTGCAATCTCGGATACACCTTGCAAGCTACAGTATGCGAGAACCCAGCCTGACCGCCTGACTGCACACGAGTATTCAGTACTTGACTATATATATCTTCCCACTTATCTTTTTTCTATCACATTAAAGTGTGAAAATTATGTATACAATTACATTGTATTCAGTAACTGTCCATTAAACTCCAAATATATATTTATATCTTGGAGGTAATGTAAATAAATAAACAAATACTTGCTTTCCCCCCCAATTCCCTGTACGTCCTGGGTAGACATCATCCAGTCCCTGCTGCTTTGTTACGGCCGATAATCGCTTGGTGTAATAGCTACTGTTAAAAGGCAACAATCAGCAGACATGCACAATGTTGGCTGATCCTTGTTATTCAACACATTGACATTTTTTTTTTTTAAGGATAACAACAGTCTGCAGGCAGTCACTCCGTGTAATAAGAGCGGCAGTAGCAGACCGCTGCTATCTCCTATGGGATTCTAAAGATTGTCCAGGAAGCCCCTCTTACACCTCTCCTTGGCCACCCGCTCTTATCCGCTCGATGATGGCTCATGTAATAGCGCCGGCAGCAAGAGGGGAATGGGGAGCAAGCGAGCTCTAATCTTGACAGGTCGGCGCTCGCTTGCTCCTCACCATTGTCCGGTGTAATAGGGTGATTTCCTATCCCATCTGACTCTCATTCTGTTGGACTGTATATGGTGATCTTTTCCAATTTTCCTTTTTTTTCCTATGCTCCATTATTTGTGGTTATATTTTGTTTTACTGGGTCTCTGTCTAGGTAGAGATGTTGGATTTTTGCTATTGTACATACGGTCCAGAGTCAGAGTGGTAGATTAGTCCTGGCTGGAACACCAGCAGGACTTATGGTGACATTTTAGTGTTTTTAATGTAGAGCAGTATTTGGGGTGTTGTCTCCCTCATTTTACTACTCCTGTAAATTCATATATCTTTTATATTTTTGTATCTATGTCAATGTTATAATAAAGATTTTTGTGATGTGCTACCATTTTTTGTGCATATGCGCTCGCTCGCGGCGCTCGCTTGCTCCTCACCATTGTCCGGTGTAATAGGGGCTTTAGCAGGAAATAGCGGTAAAAAGCAAGGACCAGATGGTGTCAGTCTGGGAGCTGCAGAGGAGTAGGTGAGTATGACTTTTTTTTATTTGTAGATCACTCCCATCAACATGTGCTAACAATTATGTCTCTTTAGACAGTACTGTTGTACAAAAATAACTATTTAGCATATTTTAATTGCACAGATGGCTAGTGTGGGCAAGAGGGCACTGAAATGTCAGGCTTCCCAGCCAATGAACTGTCATTGATATTACAACATAAACTGTTTCTAAAACAAGTTTTTACTTTCACTGATGCAAAGTAAGATGTGGTGTACACAAGCGCAGCCAGTGAGGTTAACTCATTACAACCCTCCCTGAAGACAATTTCACAATATAAGACTTTTCTATTTCCATGGCAGCTGTCAGCGCCATTTAAAGGAAAATATTTGGCTGCCAATACGCTGGTATAAAATATGCCAATTCACTAAAAGCTGCCAGCATATGCCACATAGAGGGCTTGTGTTAGTATACAGAGAAAATAGCTGTGCTGGTAAGATATAGAGGATATCTAAAGGTCACACAGCCCCAAAGATGCCACAGCATTAAATTATAAGAGATCAAAAGTGTTTACTATAAGGATATAAGTTAGTAAATGCCAACACTTACAACTGTGGTCCCCCCGTGCAGTTAGTCTTGTGGTGAATGTCATTCCACGTTATCACATTAGGTCTTCCTGTAGTCATTGATGTCCCAATGGTGAAGGTCAAACGTTGGTCAAATGCTTTCTTAAAGAGTGTCAGGACTTTGTTCCCTTCTGGACAATCAGGTAAGTATGCCACACGAGTTGTTCCTGGATACCTCACTCCAGGATTTGGGTGTTCTGACTGCAGAAACAAGGTAGGAATAGCACACCATGTTTATTCCTAATTCAAAATACTTATGATCAAACATATGACTTATTATACCCAGCAGCTTTAAGTCACTTTTACACAGTGAAGTATTGATTTAAAAATGCATGCAGTTTTTAGTTACACAGCACAGCTAACAGCTGATTCAATACATGCTATACTTATTGACAACACACAATTCAAAAACTTAAAGTGACTCTGTACCCACAATCTGCCCCCCCCCCCCTCCCAAACCACTTGTACCTTCAGAAAGCTGCTTTTAATCCAAGATCTGTCCGTTTGGCAGGTGATGCAGTTATTGTCCTAAAAACAGTTTTTAAACTTGCAGCCCTGTGCCAAACTGTGGTGGCCTAGAGTGTCTGTACATTAGGCTGGTACAACCTCTCTGTCCCTCCTCCCCGCCCTCTTCATCATTAGGAATGCCCCAGGCAGGTTGTCTCCTATTCATCAGCTGTGAGAACACTGCGCATGGGCTGGATCATTAAGGCACCTGTGCAGTGTTCACTGCAGAGGAATAGGAAAAATCCTGCCAGTGGCATTCCTAATGATGAGGAGGGTGGGGAGAAGAGACGGAGGGGTGGTGCAAGGTTATACCACAGATACTCTAGGCCACGGCCGTTTGACACAGGACTGCAAGTTTAAAAGTAGTTTTTTAGGACAATAGCTGCATCACCTGCCGAACGGACCCCAGGACAGATCTTGGATTAAAAGCAGCTATCCGAAGGTACAAGTGGTTTGGGGTGGACAGATTGTGGGTACAGAGTCGCTTTAACATAACTAAAAAGAAAAAAAAGAGTAGAAGATGCATCTCTTTATATTATCTATTATCATCCAATTCACTACGAGCCACACTTCAGAACTGTACTGTGTAAGAGAGAACGTGGACTTAGTGTTCTTTTACACTAATAGATTTCTCGGCCACGGGCAGCCATAAAAAAGCGCTGATCGACCAGATTGATGCTCATTTGCGGTGCCTTTATCGAAGAATTGAGTGGCTTGTATAATTCATGCCGCCCTGGAAACTGACAGCACAGATATGTATGTATTTGTTCTGCCAATTTCCAGATCACAAGCAGTGTCTACTTACCATCCGCGCTACTTGTGATCTAACATCTGGCTCCTTCAGTCCTCTGGGCGCCGGTTGTACTTTCAGGTCCCACCTCCTTTGGCTGTCAATCATTATGGAGGTGGCGGCCTTAAGATACAGCAGTGGCCGAGGATGGGAGAACAGGATTCTGGATCACAAGAAGCATGGATGGTAAGTATACACTGCTTGTGATCTGGAAACTGACAGGAAGGATATATGCATACAAGTGCTGTCAGTTTCCCTTTATTGGCCCAACATAACCCTGTTTACATAGGAAGATGTGCGGCAGATAGCAATTCATATTAAAACTTGCATAAAAGACACAATCAACTTAGGATTGGGCGTTTTCCTGCTCGTCAGCTGATCTCTGTCACTTTTACGCGGGCCGATTATCGGCTGCATAAGCGTTTCTAGCAACGTTCCTGGCCGATAATCGGCCCATGTAAAAGGCTCTTACTAGATATCAACATATGCTTTTGGAATGCGGCTATTGGAGAAGAACAGGAGGGGTGGTTTTACCCAGCGTTCAGAATACATTCCGAATGTATATGTGCATACCCAGCCTTTCAGTGGCCTTTAGTATATTTAGCTAGGATACTCTAACAGCTGTATGCAATTCAGGTGAATACAATGCACAACATAACCAGAGGCTTCTCTGTTGGTAATTCTGTCAGATATGACATAACAAAAGTACAGCAAGCTGCACTATTCTGCTCATCAAAACAAAAGACACTGTGGTAGAATGAAGCCACATCCAGAAGTGTAGTCATATAGCGTAATGAGACATATAAAAAAAAAGTGGCTGATACATTTCTGGCTTTGGTGAAAACAAAAATGCACCAAAAACTGTGCGTGTTTTTCTATTCTAAGGCTATGTTTACACTACGTAAGCTACGTAGTAATCCCAGCAGTTGTAATCCATATTCTATAGAATCCCGTCCAGAGTGTATACACTCCGGCCGGGATCCCTAGCCACGCCGCAAGAAACTGACATGTCAGTTCTCTGCGGCCGCTTATCAGTGAATAGCAGCCGCAGAAAACCCTGTCAGTTCACACAATAGAGCGTGCAGCTCTGGCGGCACGCTCTATTGTGTACAGCGGGGAATTCGGATGCGGGCGCACACAGATGTGCCCGTATCCGAAATCAGCGGCAGTAAAGATCATCTGACCGGTACTACAGTGATGATCTTTTCTGACACCGGCCGTTCCGTGACCTGGCTGGGTCACAGAATGGCCAGTGTCTTACTAAGTGGGAACATAGCCTAAGGGTACGTTTACACGTACAGGATCCGCAGCAGATCCGTAGCCGATCTGAAGCAGATTTAATAGTGCAGATTTGATGCTGTGTTCAGTTATATTAAATCTGCTGCAGATCTGCTGCAAATCCGTTGCGATATGGTACGTGTGAAGCTACCCTAAAAGGGTTTTTTTGAGACTTTTTCACTGATGGCCTAATCTCAGGATAGGATTTTGTTTCTCTGTGTGTTGTGGACACTTGGAAAACAGCACAGCAGCAGTGCTAGAGCCCCACCCCCTTCCTCACAATCAGATCCCAAGGATAGGCCATTAAAGGGGTTGTCCGGCGCTAAAAAATTATTCACAGAATAACACACATTACAAAGTTATACAACTTTGTAATGTATGTTATGTCTGTGAATGGCCCCCTTCCCCGTGTCCCACCACCCCCACCCGTGTACCCGGAAGTGTGGTGCGCTATACATACCTGTCACGTGCCGACCACGGTCCCCGATCCTCAGCAGTGACGTCTTCTTCGGGCGGCCGGCGGATCTTCCCGAGTGCCGGCCGCCCTCTGCAGCGTCATCCGAAGCTCAGCCGCGATTGGCTGAGCATAACTGTGCTCAGCAAATCGCAGCTGAGCAGCTGATGACGTGGCCGCGTCATCAGCCGCTCAGCCGCGATTGGCTGAGCACAGTTATGCTCAGCCAATCGCGGCTGAGCTTCGGATGACGCTGCAGAGGGCGGCCGGCACTCGGGAAGATCCGCCGGCCGCCCGAAGAAGACGTCACTGCTGAGGATCGGAGACCGTGGTCGGCACGTGACAGGTATGTATAGTGGACCACACTTCCGGGTACACGGGTGGGGGTGGTGGGACACGGGGAAGGGGGCCATTCACAGACATAACATACATTACAAAGTTGTATAACTTTGTAATGTGTGTTATTCTGTGAATAATTTTTTAGCGCCGGACAACCCCTTTAATAAAAAAAAAGTCTCTTTAAGGGCCGTATTACACCTAGCGATTATCGTTCAAAGATTGGCTATAACGATTGTTCGCTAGCGAACGATTCTGAGGTTATTACATTTACTGATTACTGTTATGAACGATCGCTTTTACATCCTTATATGGTCGCTAATTGTTTTTCAGGACAGCCCACACAGCATGCTTTATCAGCAAACGACATATTAAACAAACAAATATGCGAACGATTGGCGAACTACCAACGATAATTTTTTAACATGTTGAAAGACCAAAATGAACGATTTTTCATTCGTCGTTTCATCTTTGGGTGTTATTACACGGAAAGATAATCGTTCATTTAGATCATTTTAGTGCATATAAAATGTATTATTGTAACTAAATAAATATATTGTGAATAACCAAGGATTATGAAGTTGTTTATGAAGTTGGCAGGAGGATGGGGATAAAGTCACCTGTATTTAGGAAAGGTATGCACATCAGCCTTTCTAGGTACTTGCCTAATACAGTAAAAGTTACAGTTAACTTTAAATTTGTTGTCAATTTGGTTTTAGTTAGTTTAGGCTATGACAAGAATTTCTGCAATACAGATTAATAAGCTAAACTAAACTTTTGTTTAATATTTGTAGCAGAATTTCCCCTCAGCCCTCTGTCTGTCCCTGCATTACTTGTCAATTCTTGTTTTCCCTGCCCCCTGGAAATCCACACTGTGGCCGAGCTTGGGATGAATTCTCAGACAGCAACTGATAACAGGCAGCCCTCACACTGTATGTAAGCCAACAGCAACCCCCCTCCCTCCCTCTAAATCCAAAGCCCCAACTCCCCCATGGACTTTTCTCAGTAGACAGCAACAACAGCTCAGACCCTGAGCATCCGGCAGGGGAGGTGCTGGAACGGTGCAGGTCACTGCTGGCTCTAGGGGCAAAAGTTCTAGGGCTTCTGTCAGGCAGTGTGTTGAGTGCTTCAACCAGTGGGAACATGCAGGCCACGACTACAATATGTTCTGCAGCCAGGCCAGGGGGTGTCACTAAAAGGAGGACTACAACTCCCAGCACAGCTGTAGTTCTTTTATAGTACATATTGCACTCACCATAAGATGTGACCCCCCCCCCCCTCCATGGCTGACAGTGTTGTGAGAGCAGGTGATTATAACATTTGCTGGAGCTTTGTAACTAATCCTTCGGTGTGATATGTACAGGATATGTACCAGAAAAAATATATACTGTAGGCCAAAAGGTTTCAAGAACAAGTCTTCTTCATCAGAAAAGCAGTGCACTGCTATTATGATGAAGAGGACTTGTTCCTTGAAATGCGTACATTGTGCACTTTTAATAATTATTGTTAAATTATTATTTTAACTGTTGGAGTCTGTTGGGCAGCGCTAACCTTTATGGATTAGTCACACACCCTTTTTGCACCTAGACCATGTTCACACAATGTATTAACATCGGCTGAACAGTGGACGTACAAAAAAGACCTGTCGATTATTTTGTGCAGCCGCAGAGAACAATGGCCGTAGTGTGTAGAGGGTGTAGACGGCCGTTGTTCCATACACTTGCATGTAATCGATCCCTGTCAATAAACAACAGCCATTGTTTATTCCTAAAATACAGTGAGTGAACGTGGCCTTAGAGGGTAGCAAGGATGATGGTTATACCTGTGGGGATTTTTTTCAACTGTTTCCTAGTAAAAGAAAAAAGTACTTCTTACTTTACATACTTTTACCCAGAAAGCATTACATAAATGGATCGATCCACATCACAATTAGCTCTAAATACTCAGTGGATTATTGTAAGTAGCTTTTTATGCCTAACATTTTGTAAGATTTGATTGCAAACATTTAAACAAGAATCTGATAAATCTAAAGAAATAAAACTGAGATCACTCCTGAAAGCAAAGAACACGTATAATCTATTATAAAAACTCTCGGGGGAAAAAGAGGAATTCCACTTTAAGGCTATGGAAATATTCTAATTAGGGATGGTCCGAACAGAGTTCGGTTCGGGTTCGTACAAACCCGAACCCTCGGTAATGATTCTCGCTGTCTGCCCGCTCCGTGAAGTGGGCGGATCCAGCGGGAGGACCGCCTGGAAAACTGGGATACAGCCATAGCCATAGGTTCGGACGATCCCTAATTATAATGCATTAATTTGATCCTTGTTTTGTACTCATTATGGTACAAAAAATTGTCTCCATAGGTCCTTATTAGAGATGAGCGAACCTGGAGCATGCTCAAGTCCATCTGAACCCGAACTTTCGGCATTTGATTAGCAGTGGCTGCTGAAGTTGGATAAAGCCCTAAGGCTATGTGGAAATCATGGATATAATCATTGGCTGTATCCATGTTTTACAGACAACCTTAGAGCTTTATCCAAGTTCAGCAGCCCCCGCTAATCAAATGCCGAAAGTTCAGGTTCGGATGGACTCGAACCCGAACCCGGTTCGCTCATCTCTAGTCCTTATTAAAAAAATTTGCCCAGCTTCCCTTCTACAGCCTTCTGCAGCATCAAGTTATCAGTGAAAACTTTTTCTGCTAGGTTTTATGATTGACCCTATCCTGAAGGAACTGGTAATACCAGTCCAGCACGCAGCAGCAGCTTCGGTGCGGCCTGTCTTAGCTGACAGACCACTCAGCCAATCACTGGCCAGGACTGCCTCACTGGCCAGGACTGCCACGGCCAGTAATTGGCTGAGCAGTCTGTCAGCCAAGACAGGCCACACCAAAGCTGCTGCTGCGCGTGGGACCAGGAGGAAGAAGGAGTGCAGGAGAAGCCCTGCAACATGGTTAGGTAGAGTATGGTTTTAAAACAAGGGCTGCAAGGACATCGGTAACGATGCCCCTGCAGCCCTCGCTAAACGATTATCGGGCCGTGTAATAGGCCCAGTAAACAAGTGCTGATCTAGCAGATCGGCGCTCATTTACATTATAGATCGGGCCCCCTTCTGCCCGTAGAATAGGACCCTAAGTCACTTTTGATTTTCCAATCAACTGGTGTCACCTTTGGCTGTAATGCTGTACAGATTACTTTTCGGGAGACCCCTATGTATCCACACAGGCAGAACAGGAAGTCTCAGCTTAGTTTCAAGGCTAGCGGTCAAAAAACATTTTTTATATTTATTTAGTAAAATGGAAAATTAAATTAAAACAAATATTTAAAAATATGTTAAAAGTGTTACTATAATTTAAACAAACTTCTGACATATCATAAGTTTGTACCGGTGTTCTTCACTGGGAAGAGGACATTGCAGGATGCTGTAGAACAGATAAACTTTTAACAAAAAAGGGCTATAGCTATGAAACAATAATTCGCCATACAATTGTTCATTCCTACATTGCTCAACTATCAATGTACTTCTATCTGTTGTACATAGCTATCTTAACTCAATTTTACATCAAATTTGCCCCTTTACAGAATAACTAAAAGATCAGTGAAACATTTCTTACCCCTTGAATGCCTGGTGGGAAGACATACTGGATGATAATCGTTCCATATTTTTCATAACCAGGAAGTAAAAGGCTGGAGTCCTTGGATACTAACATTCTACCGTTCTCAGGTTGGTTGCCCACAAGTTGCCCATAGAAACGACCACACATTGGACACGCTTTCTTTACTTGCAGAGCCCTGGTGATGCAATCCTCACAGAATGAGTGCTGGCATTTCTCCAGGGTTTTTATGTTTTGAATCTCACCCAGGCAAATAGGACACTGGTTCTCCCGGTCATCTTCTGCCTCTTCTCTTCGGTGGTCACGGGAGTTCCCATGACTACTACTTGCTCCCCCACTGGAGCTTCCAGGTATTCCCCGGCTGCTGGTACTTTGCTGACCTCGGCTATATACATTACGGAAGTGTAGCTCACCCGCATGTTCACTGTTTTTATCTGTATAAGCCATGCAACCTGAAATCTGATGCTGTTTGCAAGATTTCTTTAACTCTTTCTCAGTATCTTTTAACAAAGATTTGAGAGCCTTTCTAACAAGTGAGATATTGTTTGCAGGAACGTGGCTGTCAAAAGACAACCGCAGTACATAAATGTCAGAAGTTTCACCATCAATCAGGATACGAACTCCACTGTCCTCTCTCAGTCGGTTCAGTTTGGATGGAGTCTCTTTATTAAGGAAATCCCAAACTGGCTTATGAACTGTGACTTTGTTCTTCGTGTTCACACCACAGGCTGCCATTCTGGACCAGACAAAGGAAACTTAAAGAAAAGAGAGAACAAGAAGTTAGCACAAAAATTCACATACGTACCACACACTGCTTCCTGCACTAAGAACATCTGTGGGATCACATGGCCGCTCTATTTAGAAAGTACTGCTTTTACATAGATTTTACTGATCACCTATTATAGGGGTTCTTTGTAAATTAAACGTTAATGACCTATTAGAAATAAGCGCGTCTCGAGTATGCTCGAGTCCGCTTTCTCGCCAATTGAATACTGGAAGATGATGAAGTTGGATGCAACCCTAGGAAGTCCTGGAAAACATAGATAAAGCCATAACATTTAACCAGTGTTCTGGAATACAAGTATTAATAGGCTGCCACAGAATTATCTGAAAGAGGAGAGGATAGATGCGAGAAGAGAGAACCTGGAACTTATCCCACCTGACTGACCCTACCTTACCTTAAGCAACTATGTAATATACTTTTTTCTACTTCTTTTTTACCACCATTCTGTAGCTCTAGAGCTCTAACCCCTATACAAACCCAATCCAAGTGTGCTACAATTGTATACAAGTCTAGTTAAAGCTGTCTTCTCTTCTCATGTAGTTGTGACATAGTAATGTCAGATGTTTTTGCAGCAATCTCAAAAACCATTGCCAACAAACTCAACAGTACTGCAACACAACCTCAATGTGTGAACACAGCTTAATGCTTTGTGAGCCAAATACACAAGCAGCATAAATGTCACTCCTGGCAAAGGAGAATTTGGGTTATACCTCAATAACCTCTAAGTAGTTTCCAGAAGAAAACCACTGATTGCCCGGAGAACAAAAACTGTGGCATGCTTCATTTCATGTCGTATTAGAAAGATTTTTCCCATCATAGATTTGGCCACAGTGTATCTGTCACAAATACATTACACATTATCCAGATTCTTTAAGAAATACTATGCCATGTGAAAAGGCTGGGAGCGACGTCACTGAGTAAGTATGTTGCATACTTGTGAAACAGCATCATCAGCGGGCTGGGAAAGTGGTGCTCTAGGGGCGCTAGGACCACCTTCAGTGCATTGAGGAAGCTAATTGGCATAAAACATTTTCGGTTAATATCTCTAGAACTGGATCCAGGCTTTACAAAAGGGGCACTGATCTGCCCATAAGGTTAGTATGGGCAAGGTTTATGCTAGATTCCTTTTAAGGTTGCCATGCACCTCAGGCTATGTGTACACTCCATTTACTCCGTATTTTCAGCCTCAAAAAATTGTTTGTTCTTTAATTTTCTAATGCTTCATTAATTTTTTCATGGTCCACTTTTGATCAAAATACCATGTTTGAACATAGCCATAGATACAGTGGCGGAACTACCGCCATAGCAGCAGTAGCTGCTGCTACGGGGCCCGGCACATCAAGGGGCCCGGGAGAGGGAGAGTCCGGCCTGTCAGCTGCCTGCACGCATCCTGTGAGGTTGGATGACCCCTGACCTCTAGCTCTCTCCTGCCAGGACCTCGGAGAGATAGTGACAGCTCCCTCCTCCTCCTGTAAGTGCACAGTCACTGATAAGATGTGTGTGTGTGTAGGTGTGGTTTTTATTTCTACAGGAGCTGTGACATTTTAGGACTACAGCTCCCATTGTGGTCTGTCTGCTGTCCCTCCAATCAAAGGCACAGACAGACCACACTGGGAGTTGTAGTCCCACACTGTCTATATAGAAAGCTGCCTTCTGACTGCAGCTCCTGTAGGACTCAAAAACTGTTTATTCATAGTAGTGCCAGGCTGGATATATATATATATATATATATATCCAGCCTGGCACTACTATGCATGAATAACACCCCCTTACTGTAACTGCCTGCCTACCCACCAGCCTTCTACTGCATGTGATATACTATATCTATCTGTCTCCAGCCTGCTATAGATAGATAGATAGATAGATAGATAGATAGATAGATAGATAGATAGATAGATAGATAGATAGGAGACTGAGTATGTGCAATAGCATGCTGGTGGGTAGGCAGGCAGTCACAGTATGGTGGTATCAGGTCTGGTATGGCGGTGGTATTCACAGTATGGTGGTATCAGGTCTGGTATGGCGGTGGTATTCACAGTATGGTGGTATCAGGTCTGGTATAGTAATGTTATATCCAGTACAGTATGGCAGTATGACTGTATGCTTTAAATGTGCATTGTCTGAAGCTGTTGTCTACCAATCCTGTGATAAGAATCGCTACAGACAATATGCAGCTCATGTAAGCAGTTAAAAACCACATAGAAAAAAAAATTCAGACAATGCATGTGTCCAAAACCATGCGTCCATTTCTTCCCCAGTAGCCGGGAGGGGGCCCATTGGAAAGTTTGCTATGGAGCCCAGCCATTTCTAGTTACGCCCCTGCATAGATACTGTAAATGTTGGCTAAAGATATTTATTTTAGTGGAAACAGCTAATTATCCAATGTGCATGGGGGTGTCCCAGCATTCAACATGTCCAATGCCTTGTTCTCAATAGAGATAAAGCGCTACAAGAAGTGTCTGGCAGCATATTATTCTCCTTTCTCTTATGTCTTAAGGGTGTATATGTACAGGGAGGATGGAGGAGGAGTTGGAAGGAATAGTTCTTGGCTAAAAGAACACTAAGGCTACATTCACACCTTCAGTAGTTTTTCAGGACCGTGCATGATGTCTACAATCATCCGCAATCTTAATCCACAATCCACATAAAAAAAATTCTCTGTTATGCATCTGTAATTTGTATATTTTGCGGCTCGGCACAACAAGGTGATACCATTCCCACTAGGTGATACTCAAATAAGTGGGAATGGTTTAAAATAAGTCATCCGTATTTTTTATGGATTTGCAGACGTTACAGACATTTCATCCGTAAAAATTATGGATGCTCCTATAGACTTCTATAGGACAATCTGTGCCGTAATTAAGGTCTGTACAAGAGCTTGTCAGTGATTTTTGAGGATGCAATTTCCCGTAAATTGTGCATCCATAAATATACAGATCGAGTGAACAAGGGTTACTGACTTCAATGGTCCCTAAATATGTCTGTAATTGCGGATCGCAATTAAGGACAAAACTACGGAACATGGGAATGTAGCGTAAGTCTGGCAGTTATGTAAAACGTATAGCCACCCTTAGTGAGGTCAGAGCCCCTCTAATATTAGTCTGCATTGATCTGTTCTAAAACATAAATGGTATCTCTCCCCAACTGAATACAACATTGTAGAATAAGCTTATGTCCTATGAAAATAGAGCAGCTTTGACTACACTAGGGGCCCATACACCTACAATTGTGGTTTGCCAACTGCTAAGTTGGTTGAAGCTATCTCCCCATTCTCCCATACACATGACTGTAAAAATTCATCCTGCTCATCTGTTGGGGAGAGTTGGGAGTCCTCATATACATTAGATGATTAGCAGCTCCTGCCAAAATCCGCAGTCTAATACCTATGGTACCTTAACTAACAGTTACTGCCATCAAGTTTTATCTCCTTTTCTTAGTATAACATATAAAGCAAAGCAACAACTATTAACAGACTTACAATAAAAAAAATCCATGATTTAAATAATGTGGTGTAAAAAGTAAATCTATGCTTAAAACAATGGAATGCTCTTTTCTTAGCTGTGACAAGATAATGTATAAAAGCATTACCAAGTTACATTCATACACACATTATAAATGGTACTGACCTTGCACTCTGCTGATTAAAGAAATACAGTATCTGAGAAATGTTTAATGCCAGGAGGATAATGAACACATCATTCAGCGCTGCTAATGATCAGCTAATAGTCTACACTGCCAGGCACTTCTTAGCTGCTATTGGAAAAGACTACTAAATACTCAACCTGCGTTCAAGTCTTTTATGTTAGGTGCAATAGTGATGGGGGTCCATTCTCGGCCAATTTACCATCTCCCATAACGGCACCAAAGGATGAGCTATACTCACAGTGAGCACTGAATAGTCAGGGTCTGAGTAATGGGAAGTAGGAAGGTTTTGGGCAACAAGAATAAACCTGATAGAGTCAAGGCAATAGCCATCTACCTTGAGAACTTTGGCACTTAGATGTCTCTCTTATGTTAAAAGTGACACAAGGTCATATTTTTAGGTAGTAAGCTTGCAATCCTATTTGTGTGTCCTACACCAGGGTTACCCCTATTTCCCCTCACCATGCACATATACTATAGCAGTGAGTCAGGACATGAGCAATGTACACCTATGCTAAGAAAAACATCATCTACTGCAAGGGTTAAGCAGGTATTCAAAGGGGCAAAATAAATGGACAACAACCTATGGCAAAGAATGTAATGAGTCACTGACCTATGGATGTTATTATGTATCTAATGTGGAGATTATAACATATATCTGGGATGAAGTGACATAATTTACATTTCTTACCATAAAACAGTACTTCTCAAACTGTGAAGGGGGCCTTACCAGTGTGGCGCCCCCTAGTTGTTGGTGAGGCCCAGCTGGGGAGGAAGCATTTACAGACTTAACTATGATCTGCACAGTCCTTTTGCTGGCAGTTGCGACAATCTCTACTTTAGCAAGAGTTTAGGAAACAGATGAAAGGTAGACCGAGTATTAATTTTAGTTTTTTACACCACAGATAGTAAGGCCCAGGCTTCCCCTTAGTCAGTCTGGTGAGGCCCAGGCATTGCTTCGGTCTGTTGGGTGAGGCCCCAGCAGAAAACACTAGATAAGCTCTGCAACAGAAGATAGTTGGAGGTTGTGTCAGATCAGCCATCCTATGGAGTTAACTTATGTAGAAGATATTGATTACAAGATACAAAATCAGAAGGAAAATTATATCCCAAGATCGCTTCTTAAAGCAGTCCATTTACTGTACCTCTATAGAACACCCTCCCTGTGAGAGGCCCTGTGCACCTTGCCACGTTGACACCCTGCTGTGACCCTAAATCTTGAATAGTCCATTGTCATCATTGGGAACAACATGTCTTAGGAGTCAAAAGGTATTTGGAAAAAAGGGGTTTGTATGGGACTGATCTGGTCACTTATGGATTAAAGGGATTATGTCAGGAAGAAACCTAGGACTATACAAGCATTTCCTAAAAAGTATGGTTTGAGATATAGATTTACCAATCCCCTGTGTACCTGCTTTGATTTAATATAATCTAAAATAATTTAAAATAATCCACCAGGTTGGATACCTCATGCTCAGTTTAGTTGCAGTCTCCTGATCTGTCCCATTAGTACTGGCAGTTGTTTTTCACTTCACCTGCAGCAAGGTGGATGATGGGAAAGTGTCTGCACTGTTGCATGGCAGCAACAAGGGTCACAGTTCAGGGACAAAACCAGGAAGTAATCAGATACAATCAATTCATTGTCCTAAAAACACATTTAAAAGTGTCACTGTCATTATAACTAGGGATGGTCCGAACCTGCCGAGGTTCGGGTTCGTACGAACTCGAACTCTTGGCAATGATTCCCTCTGTCTGCCCGCTCCGTGGAGAGAGTGGATACAGCGGGAGAACCGCCTGGAAAACTGGGATACAGCCATAGCCATAGGCTGTATCCCAGTTTTCCAGGCGGTCCTCCCGCTGTATCCACCCGCTGCACGAAGCGGCCAGACAGCGGGAATTTGATGCAGAGCGTTCGGGTTCATACGAACACGAACCTCGGCAGGTTCGGACCATCCTTAATAATAACTTTCTAAATCTAAATCAACAGTAGATGTAATATAAATCAAGTTTGCAATTTACATTCATTTGTTTTAATTATCATGGAAAACACAGCATTTCCTGTTTTCTGACAGTTTTTTTCTCCAAAAACAGGATACAGTCAGAAAGCAGGAAGTCCTGTGTATCCCAGGCAGGGCCGGCGTCAGCACCCGGCTAAGTAGGGCAAATGCCGGGGCCCCCAGCTCCTCTAGGGGCCCACTCCCGTTTGTTACTACATTTTTTTTGTTAGTAAAAAAGAAAAAAAAGTGTAGTAACAAAGAGGACTGGGCCCCTAGAGGCCGCATGTGACAGTTAGGGGCCCGCCGATCCATACTGGGGCCCCCGAGCACCTGTCTTCCATCACAAATCTTCCCTACAGCCGAGTAGGAAAGAGGACCTTTGAGTCTGAAGGACCTTTGATGATGTCACGGGTCATGTGATCAGACACATGACCTGACAGAGGGCAGCAGGTAGGCTCTGCAAACTAAGTGTCCTGTATGTGCTGGTTCTTCTACTTGTTTTGTGTATAGAGGTCCTGCTGTAATAGATATAGATATATTACAGCAGGACCTCTATACACAAAACAACTAGATATCTGTATCTATCTATCTATCTATCTATCTACTGTATTATCTATCTATATATCTCCTATCTATCTATCTCTCTATCTATCTATCTATCTCCTATCTATCTATCTATCTATTTCCCTATCTCCTATCTATCATATGAACATGGTGAGACCTCTAGTTCTCCTATATTCAGGCCCTGCAGTGATATACAGTGTGTGTGTGTGTGTGTGTGTGTGTGTGTGTATATATATATATATATATATATATATATATATATATACACACACACACTGTATATCACTGCAGGGCCTGAATATAGGAGAACTAGAGGTCTCACCATGTTCATATTATAAATAAATAAATATATATATATATATATATATATATATATATATATATATATATATATATATAATGCTGGTGCTGCTAGTATACAGCTCCTGCTCTGTGTGTGTGTATGTATATACACACACACACAAACACACACAGAAGGAGCTGTATACTAGAGAACTAGCAGCACCAGCATGATATATATATATATAATCCTGTGACTGGGTCTGACTCCTCTAGAGTCCTGACTACTGCAGAGATCAGGAGATACAGGAGGAGAAAGATATGCAGCAGCCGCATGTTTCTTCTGCTGCAAATCTTTCCTCGCCTGTCTCTCCATGATTTGCTTCTCAAAGGGGCCCGCCGAGGCTCTGTCGCCCGAGGGCCCACAAAAAGCTGGAGCCGGCCCTGATCCCAGGCCATCTGATTGGTCAAAGAGAGAAGGCAGTCATGTGACTGATGGACACATTGAGCCGTGACTCTCTGTACTGGCCAGAATTCCTGTCTTTAGTCTGTTTTTTTATAACCATCACAAGTCAGAAAATCTGCCTTCAGGAGACTGGACCTGGATTTCTGTTAAGTTCAGCTTTGTTTAACAGCATGATAACAACACAAAAATAATGAATGTATATTGCAAACTTGATTTATTTCACATCTACTGTTGATTGAGATTTTGAAAGTTATAACGACAGGTACACTTTAACTTGAGTTCCTGTTATGAACATGGTTGCATAAAGGGTCTGGGTGTGACTGGTCAATGTACTGAGAAGGTGTTGTAATGGTAATAAAAGTATCTAATGATTTATATTTCAGCATTTGTTTGGAATCTGGTCTTTTTTTACAGGAACTCTAATGTGGACAGTGAATAAGCATCTACGGGTTCTAATGATACCGTCTTCTAATCACTATATTATTTATATGATATTTGCTACTGGTTTGATTAATGCTCATTCATTATGTAAATGTGCTCTGTGCACAGTTAAAACCCTATTGTATTTATCTTCTCCGTGGCTTCAGAAAGGTTCATTAGCAGAAGAAACATGGTGCATGATGGATGAATAATAGGTCACCACTCACTATGGATGCTTGCTGCTTGTTTTCTACATCCTCAGTGATACAGTAGTTCACACACACACACACACACACACACACTAAAAAGCAAGCTTTGGCAATAAGACTCAACAAACACCTCTGTGATAGTAAGGGACACTCAATTTCTGACCAGGTTTAGATGCTAACAGCAACACCACCAAGCACCCTTGAAGTCAGTCAGCATCGTTCATGTTGTACGGAGGTTGTGTAGTGTAAATACCCATGAGATGTTTATATCGGATGACATGACCAGGATAGTCCTTTAGTGTTTGGCTCTGTAAATTGCATATCATTATGCCAGGCATTTTGACCTTTGATCTTTCTTTGTATGCACTCACCTGACAAGGTTTGTTTCGGACCTGAAACATCATTGTACTCTTTGCTACAATTTACCAATACATAAAACAAAAAAGGAGGTCTAACTTGCACTAATTGTAAATATAATATTAATACTAGATCTGCTTGTAGTTAAGGTTTACCAACAATGAACAGAATGACAGCCAAATCTTAGGAAATAATAAGGCATAAATCGCTGCGCCAAACAGGACACAAACCCGTTCACTCTACAGCTGGTAGTGGGTGTCAAGTAATATTACAAATACAGAGTTCTAGAAAGAATTGTCATGAAGTGAAGTCCTGCGAGGTGTCAAGTGAACCATAACATATCTACCATCTATCTGATCTAAGCTGTCATATTTTATAAGACATGGGCAGACCAGCTAGTTTAATGTAAATAAATGAAATTGTGTTGTTCCATCCTAGAGCCCTCGCTCCCAGTAGTTCACCGTCAGCCTCGTGTTTGACACAATAAACAGCCCGCCTTTCAATCAATCACTAAAAGTGTCTACACAACATGGCAGGGCTGCCTTCTCTCATGGGGCAGCAGAGATGGGTTGAGAATTTTTAACCCTAAATAAAGATAAAAGAAATAAATAATTCTAGTAAAATACCTTATTTATTTGACTATTAATAGGAAAAATACCAGAAGATTTTTTTGTTATAGTCTCACCTTGTGTGCTAGTGACATTACCCTCAGCTATGCACTCATATTTATAGAATTACTGTACTAACGTCTAAGATTATGGTCCTATTACACAGGGAAATTATAGGCCGAAAAGGCCAATATAATCCAGTGTAACAGAGCTGCTGATCAGCCGACAAATGAGCTTACATGAGCTCATGGCAAATGCTTATTCGTCGGCTGATCAGGTCGTTCTGACTTGCTGTGCAATAGGGAATATATGGCCAGCAGCATTTTAGTGATAATTTGTGCAGCGCTAGATTGTAATAAGCTCTGTAAAAGAGTGTTAATCTACAAGATCACCTCTAATTTACAGCATGGCTCAGGCTGTGTAATACAGCCAGTGCAATCAAGGGAAGCATCTCAGCCCACCACATGGAAAAGTGATAGTCTCAAGCTATGGAAACTAGAGTTGAGCGAACTTACAGTGTTATTACACGGGCTGATGGGGGCCCGATAATAACTGTAAACAAGCGCCGATCTGCTAAATCGGCGCTCGTTTACTGGGCCTATTCCATGGCCCGATTATTGTTTAACAAGGGCTGCATGGACATCGTTACCGATGTCCTTGCAGCCCTTGCCTAAACTTTATACATTACCTATCCAGGTAGCGATTGGTGTAGGGGTCTAAGCACCTGGACCCAAACCAATCTAAATTTCTGACATGTCACTAGGACATGTGAGAATCTTTTTTTTTTTTTTTAAAGAGCTGGTACCCTATGATAAGCTTAAAATGTTTCCATTTTTTGTTGCCAATAATGGTTTATCTTCTGGTCCTCATAGCTCTGTGAAAGAGTAAAACTGGTATGTATGTATGTAAAGTACTGTATGTACACATACATATGTAAACATATAAGGGGGTGACTTTATTATTAATGTATCTTAACCTAGTCATACATATTAAATAGCCCATGAATGCTTGTTTTTACTACAGCTATCTCTCCAGACAGATGGAGACTGATGACCGTCAGCGAGTCATCTCCCATGAGAACAGAATGATCAGGCTTGTTAAAATCCAACTGTTTGATCCTTCTCTGCGACGAAATGGTCTGTCAGGAAAGCACAGGGAAGCGGCATATACATGAAATGATTGGCTGGTTCCACTGAAATCAGCAGGTGGACAAAAGTGACTGTACCTTGCTAAGATGTGCATGTCCAACATGTTTACCAATTACTATAAGATAAAAGTCTTATAAAATTGCAGCAGATATGTGACAGGACAGGACTGACAACAATATAGGGGGTCACTGTATATTTTCATAATTTATCAAAAGTATCTTTCAAATTGTTTAGCTAAAGAACAGCGTCTGTTGTGCAACATTAGTCTGCCTCAATATTCCATTTGTGATTTTATATATATTATACTAAAGGGAATCTGCCACTAGGTGTATGCTGATTTAAACGAGGGCAGCACAAACGAGTGACAGAAATGCTGAACAGATCAGTGTATTACTTACATCATTTTGTTCAGCTGTTCTCCTAATATGCAGGAGAATAGGATTCTTGCCAGATCCCTCCCCCCACCCTTCAGCTGCTGATTGACAGTTGACTGCCTATACACAGCATGGATAGATAACTGCCAATCAGCAGCTGGTGGGCGGAGTTTTCATGAATAATGAAGACTTCTGGGCTCATGCACATAATGGAGAGGACTACTTATTGTCTATGTTGTCCAAATCAGCTGTCCAGAACAATTTAACATCATTCTGTTCAGTTTCTCTGTCACTAGTTTATGCTACCCTTAGATAGGACAACATAAACCTACTGACAGAGTCTCTTTAAATTTGTAATGTTTAGCATGTAGTTTTATTTCTATCAAAAAGAAGATAATTACAATAGGGACCAATACATATCCACATGGCTAGCTACAACAAAATATTTGCTTTATAGCTTCTCTAAAAGAAAAAAGAAAAAAAAGAAAAGGCACCTTATTAAAAAAAAACAAAAAAACTTGATACCTAAACTGAACTAAAAAGAGAAATAATATTATATTTAGAATATTTTGTAATGCAGTGAACTCACTGTGTTAGTATACACTGTGTGTTGATATGCTCACTAGTGCTGTATACAAAAATGTGTAAGTGTTCTATTCACCTTTCCAGCTGGATTTCTATACAGGTGTTTGTCACCTATATAATCTTGACCCTCCTTATTCTGACTGACCCACTAATAGTCTGCGCTGGGTGTATCTATATGTTTAATATTATATTTAATAGAGCTCATGGTGGCAAGGAAAAGAAAAAAAAAACGCCTCCAATGTTCTGCCGATGCAAGCCCAGGCTGTCAGCACTTCCTGTTTACTTTTTGACACACAGGAAATTCCCAGTCAGCCAATCACAGGATGAGGAGAAACACCTCTGAAGCCAGTGATATGTTAAATGAACATTTTCTATTTGTTGAGAGGAGAACAGGGAATGGCTTTGTCAGGGACGGGGAGGCAGGGACAAGGCACGACAGTGAGCCCTGATGCTGAACCCACCAACTGTCCCTACCTACTTGCCTCAAACGGCCCTAGGCAGCCGTGGACAACCACGAAGACGTTCCCCGTACTAGATACGTGCACACAGAACAAGACAAACAAACACAAAAATGGATAAGTCAAACAAGCAAGGTCAGAACCAAATGGGCAGCGTAGTACAAAATTAGATAACAATCGGATAGTCAAAAAGTCAAGCCAGAGATCAGGTAACAAAGTCGAGCAAGCAGAGAGAGTTAGGACGGGGATCAAAGGAATAGACAAGGGGAGCTGGGACCAGAGTATAAAACCTAATAGCCAGCTCTGGGAGACTGGCTTCAGCTTTCTTTTATGATGACCAAGAGCATGGTCCGGATCCCCACTGGACCGGCGCTCTGATCTTCCAGGTTCCAGACAGGCAGAGTAACCGGTCACCCAAACAGACCCACTCAGCTGTATAATCTAGTCCAGCAGTGATAAGCTTAACTCCTGCATTGCCAGGAAGCTGAAAAGCAAGCGGGTGTGGCACACAAAAGTAAAAACAAGCCCAGTTCACATCAGGCTACTACACATTCCTGACAGGCTTCACTGACAGAACAGTCATTAGAACAGATCGACGACAGGTGAGCAGTTTTTTTTCTTTTTTCATGCCACCCAGAGCTATTCTAATTATAAAACAAATGCTCTAGACTCGTGTCTCACCCTCTATACCTATTGCTTCATTCACATGTATATCGCATTGAAAAAGGTCTTATATAACCGAAACATCCCTTGTGTGGTATACTAATCTGAAAACTTCTTCAAATGTCTGTATACTTGATGTACCAATCCCTATAGCATGGAAATATTAAATCTGTGAATAAATTATATGGCCTAAAGAGAATTACAAATCTTGTGTGCAGCTGACAATGCTTCTCAAACTGTGAGGCGGGCTTCACCAGTGAGGCGCCCCCTAGTTGCTAGCAAGGCACAGCTGGGGAGACAGTTTTTTCCATAAGCTGCACAGTCCTTTCCCTGGCTGCCCCAATCTCTGGTTTAGGAACGTTATTGACTCATTTTGTACTTTGTACTCGTAGTGCAGATGAAGGGCAATAGTTTTTATATTTGCATAAACTTCCATCACAGAAGGTGAGGCCCCAGCATCCTCTTGGTCAGCCTGGTGAGGCCCAGGCAGTTTTGTTTTTATGTTGGGTAAAGCACAGGTAGAAAAAGTTTGAGGACCACTACTCTAACTCCTTTAAGGCTCTGTTCATATTTGCTACTTTATAGTAGTTTTGGAGGGCAAATATAGCATCTATTTTTTGTTTAAAAATCCCAGAACCCTGCTGGACCCCAATGAAGTCAATGGTGTGTATATATATATATATATATATATATATATATATATATATATATATACATACACACACTTACATACAGATCAGTCACAGCAGAGTTCTGTTTTACATGGAAGCCACAACACCAGTGTCACAGCCAAAGAAATGAAGCAATAAATGTAACAGCAGCTATCTATCTATGCTAGCTATTGCACCCTTTATAGTTGCTCCACACACCATCAAAAAACACTTCAGTATGTGGCCTCTTTGCTTTTGTAAAGTTTAAAGTGACATCATCATAATAGGTTTGGGGAGGGCACCACCAAATAATAAGAAACAGGGTGCTATAGTGCCAAACCAAGTCACAATCTAGTTGAAAAGGAGAAAAGAAAGCACTATATCAGCACACCTTAATTATTCAATCAAAAAATATAATTTTATTGGAGCACAGAAAAATATATAAAAAAAAAAACATTTAAAAACATACAAACATATAGTGCAGCCCATAATAGGGTGCATTAACACTCTGTCCAAAGCGGCAATGGTATACTGCCTATATCCCTAATAGGGGAGACAAAACAAAGTAAACTAATGCAAATAGATATATGGGTGCAGATAGCTACATAATCTGGGTATCAATAATGCATGATATACGGCTCCCTTATTCTATATGCAACACTGACCTAGTGCATGTAAATACAAAAGCCTATGCGGCAAACCAATACAACCTGCACCAGGGACCATCAAATCGGACAGAGAGAGAAACCGCCCAGGGACAAAAAACATAAATAGACACCACATAGCCCAGCTTTTTTTGTCCCTGACGAAGTCGCATTGGGCGACGCAACGCGTTGGGAGGTTTCTCTCACTGTCCCTGGTTGTTAAGGTTGCACAATAATTCTTTCTTTTCTTGTGATCTGCCCTGGGAAGAGAACATTTCCCATGTGACATGCTACTTCCTGCTGTATATAACATTGTAAGCAGTCATGTTTATATGACATTTAAAATGTTCTAATATCACCCAACTCTATAAATCTAAAATTGAATTAACTCCTAAAATAAACATTTCAGTTTTCATCCCTCAGTTCTCACAGTCCAAAATAAACGCATAAATAAATGACTGGGGTTGAGAAGGAATCCATCCTGCTGTAATCTTGTTTCCCTGCCAACATATTGGGTTATTTTCCATCTACAAAAACTTTGAAATATTTGGAAAATCTGCCAGAATAATGAAAATAGACTAAAAAGACCATGTGTGTCTTAAGTGCATTATGTTATCATCTATGAAGTTTGACAGTTCAAATCCAACATGCCTATCCCTCTTCCCAATATTATCTGTCAGGGGAGAGTCGGGAGGCCCCCATGTACGTGACATCGTTGGCTAGTCCTGCTTGCGTGCTTTTACTGACTTTATACTAGTGTGTATAGAGGCCTTTAATACCGCGTTTCCCCGAAAATAAGACAGTGTCATATATTAAGTTTTCCTCCCAAAGAGGCACTATGTCTTATTTTAGGGGATGTCTTATTTCTGTCCCCCTCAGCTCTCTCCTCCCCGGCCTCCCCCCTCCGGCATACTCACCAATGTCCTGTCCTGTCCAGGAGACCAGGAGCGTGTTGTGAGATGTCAGGGCTTGCGGTGGGATGTCAGGACATGCGGATGGACATGGGGGCCATGGAACAGTTTGTCTGCGGCCTTAGCTGTTAATGTCCACAAGAGGATTAGGAGAAGGAGGGGGGGGGGGCGTTGGGTCAGGCAGGTGGTTAGCGGCTTTATTTTTGGGGGGTGCCTTATTTTAGGCTAGTTGGTAGGATAGTGGGGGTGTCTTATTTTAGGAGGATGTCTTATTTTTGGGGAAACATGGTACACATGACCAGCATCTAAACATTCGGCACAAATAGTAATTATCTGTGAACATGCCATTCATTTTTTAGATGGAAAGCGCCATTATAGAGAAACTCCAGCATGCAAATGAAATCACATCTACCTAACCCAGCCCTTTTGATAACAATACTTCATACTCTATTCTCCATCAGCTTCTGTCCATTTTTTTATTGTAGAAATCATTGTCAGCTGGCAGTGGATTTCAATATTAAACAGGTAGCTAGATTTCAATATGGCTTATCATTTTATTCTGAAGGGAGATAAGCTACTGTCAAAGGCAGATCTGGCAGTGGCTTACCTTCCGTTTACCTATGCAGTACAAAGGCAAGCTTACTGTGCATGTGTATAGGGGAGATTAGGAGTTATGAATTGGAATAGGCCACAAAAAATGTATTGTGCCTTTGTCCCCGTCATTGGAAGTCCATATGGACATTCACAGGATGTGGTAAAATCATCTTTACTGCCATATTGCATGGTAGAAAGACAGGGAGTGGCAATTTTTGCCTAAAGGGGTTACACATCCATTTTGTTTTTCTTGAGTCTCTTGGTAAAAGACATTAAAAGGCTTGTCCCACAAAGTAAAGTTCAGGGCATAGCTAACTGATCATGAGTATTTTAAAGTGACTCTTTACCCACAATCTGCTCCCTCCGTTTTTAGGGTCCTATTACACTGAGCGATTTTTAACGATTAACAATTGCAAGCAAGATTGTTTATCATTAACCTGAAATCGTTCACCATATTACACAGACTGATGGTTTTTTGTTATGATCGTTACTACGATCGTTATTGCGATCGTTACTATGATCGTTTATTCCTTCTGATCTCAGCAAAACAATGATCAATGTGCAATTACACTGAACGATTAGTGAAAAAAGGGGGAACTTGAGCGAACGAACGTGGAATTACAGCAAACAATTAATGATAATTTTAGGTTCCGATCTAAATCAACGATCAACGACATACAAAGATTTTTCAATCGTTGCCTGCAATTACACATAACGATTATCGTTTAAATTCAACGATATAACAATTTTTTACACGACAATCTAAAGTATAGGACTAAAGTATACCAGCCGGTAGTACTCAGATCTTCCCAAATACACCTGAAGACGCCCCGTCTAGGGGTGAAACTAGTTGTGGTGGCAGTGTGTTAGGTTTTTATCTGCTACTTCCACAGTTCCTATATCCCAGTAGTCTGCAGCTATTTGGGAAGATCTGAGTACCACCGGCTGGTGGACTAAAGTATATACATTAGAGAACTGTGGGAGAGTGATTTTAACTTTTTTACTGTGTCTATTGATTTTATAGTACATTATTATTTATTAAAAGCTAAGTTTTATATATAGTTTTTAAGGGGTGATTCGGGGCCCTCTGGGCTAATGGCCCTTTGCGCCAGTGTGATATTTGTTTAAATATACCCTGGACCCCCTTGGTTTTTCTAGGCACTTTAGTTGTTTGCTAGGCCTGCATAGTCTCTCCTTTCTTCCTCCCTGCCCTCCTCATCATTAGGAATGCCCCTAGAAGGATTTCTCCTATTAATTATTTGTCTAAGTGGTGCACATGTGCTGGACTGTTAAGGCACAGGTGTACTGTTCAGACAAGTGATGAATAGGAGAAATTGTGGGTAGATTGTGGGTACAGAGTCGCTTTAACTGCTGGGACCCCTATGATCTTAAGAATGAACTCTCTAAGAACGGAGTGGCAGGCACATATGTACACCGCCTCTTCATTCATTGCCTATGGGAACTGCCAAGATAGGCGAGTACAATGTTTGTAAGCATCTGGTGGCCCTCACAGCATATGAATTGAGTGTCAGTCACATGTGCCAACTGCATCTCTGTTTAGCAGGGAGAGTCAGGTCCCCATTTTTGGGACCATGGGGGGCTCCCAACAGTTGGGTGTACCGCTATTAGTCAGTTATACCCTATCCTGAGGATAGATCATAAGGATCTTGTAGGACAACTTCTTTAATGTTAAATGTTTCAGCACTGCAGGCTTTATGGCTGCACCACCATGAAATGCTGATCATAGTTATTATATGACAAAACTACAGATATTAGTTTATTAGAGGGGTGATGTCACAAAGCAAAGAAGGGAAAATCAGATGTGTACCTCACGTATGTAAAGCAGAACAATTGTGCTGTTTTTAGTAAAAAAAAAAAAAAAAAAACAACTTACATCACTGTACCATTTTTCTTCCTGGTTTCCTCTCTAAACCGTGACCCTGCTGTTGCCATGCAACAATGCAGACACTTTCCCACAATCCTCCTTGCTGCATGTGAGGTGAAAACCAACTGCCAGTACTAATCAGACCGATCATGTGACTAGTATTGAACTGAGCATAAGTGTCCCAAGAGTGGATGCCTGGCAGGCAATTACCGAGGGAAACAGGTTATGAAACTAGACAGGTGCATGGGGGATATTAGGGAGGCTATAGCTCTCAAACAATACATTTTAAGAAATGTTTGTGCATTTGGAATATGTTTCATTTAACATAATGCATCACTATAGACCTAATTTTCTTTGTGACACCATCCCTTTAAGTGATCTATATAAGTGTGAGAATAGATGTCTCTTACCGTCATTGTTACACTTTTTATGTCGCTAGCCTCGCTAGTATGTAAAACCCTTGATCCTTTAGAATCCTGTAGAAATCTGGCAGTTCCGGTTCTGAAGGAAAATTGCTAAAATTTAGAGACTTTGAACATTCTTACAGCTAAAAGGTTTTTATCTCTTTGTGGAGTTATGCTGACCTTAACCTATTAGCTATCCTCATAGCTAGTGTATAATAAAATATCAGAGTCACACTAATGGCACATGGACAAATATATCATCTCTATACAGCAGATTTCCAAATCAAAACCAGTATACAGTACATCTGTATAATAGCTGAGGCTCTATTGCAGAAGGGCCTATTTTATCTTCCCTGTGGTGTAGGTAAGGACCTAGGTGAAATGTCAAGAGACGTTTATAGGAGTACAGACCAAAGAAGATGAAACAGAAAAAAAGATTAGAATAGCCTCCGGTGTTTTGTTTTATAATGTGATATAAATGCATTATTACCAACATATCTCACAAGACTCATCCTAAAAGTGTTCAATGATTAAATGAAATGCACAATAGTAGTGATTGTATCACTGCATTATAGCAATTGCTTAAAGTGACTCTGTACCCACAATCTGACCTCCCCAAACCACTTGTACCTTCGGATTGCTGCTTTTAATCCAAGATCTGTCCAGGGGTCTGTTCGGCAGGTGATGCAGTTATTGTCCTAAAAAACAACTTTTAAACTTGCAGCCCCATGCCCAACGGCCGGGGCTTAGAATGTCTATGCATTAGGCTAGAACAACCTCTCTGTCGCTTCTCCCCGCCCTCTTCATTATTAAGAATGCCACTGGAACATTTTCTCCTGTCTGAACATTGCACAGGTTCCTTAACGAACCAGCCCATGTTCAGTATTCACACAGCTGCTGAATAGGAGACAATCTGCCTTGAGCATTCCTAATGATAAGGGGGGCAGGGAGGAGCGACAGAGAGGTTGTGCCAGCCTAATTCATAGACATTCTAAGCCCCGGCCATTGGGCACGGGGCTGCAAGTTCAAAACTTATTTTTTAGGACAACAACTGCATCACCTGCTGAACAGACTGCAGAACAGATCTTGGATTTAAAGCAGCAATCCAAAGGTAAAAGTGGTTTGGGGGGGGGGGGGGTTGGGTCAGATTGTGGGTACAGTCGCTTTAAAGGGGTAGTTCACAAAAAAAAAAAAAAAAAAAAAAAAAATCAGCTGGTCTCAGCAATTGCCAGAGATTTGTAATTCACTTCTGTTAACAAAATCTTGTCTTCCAGTACTTCAGGAAGTGGTATTCTTTCAAGTCTGGAGAGCAGGAGAGGTTTTCTGTTGGGATTTACTATTGCTCTGGACAGTTCCTGTCAGACAGAGGTGTCAGCAGAGAGCACTGTGTCAGACCAGTAAAAACACACCACTTCCTGCAGCACATTCAGCAGCTGACAAGTACTGGAAGACTTAAGATATTTTGATAGAAGTAGATTACAAATCTCTGGCACTTGCGGAGTCCAGCTGATTTGAAAGATAAATTTTTTTTGTGAACTACCCTTTTAATATCTCCATACAGTAGTAATGAGACCACACAGTAGCAATCATTACCATACGGTGTGGCGGAACGGGTAAGTAAATATATATTTTCATCTTCTTCCCTACAGCCCTAGCACTATATCAATTATCTTAAAATGCTGGAATACTCCTTGAAATGTATGCCATATTCCTGTAATTTGTCCAGCCCTTCCTCCAATGCAGTAATCATACATAATAGTTCTGAGCAAGGTACGGATGACAATGACCTGATATGTGCATTGTGTTTGTATGGGGGATATATAGACAAAATTGCAGAAGATATTTTAAATAAAACTATTTACAGTGTTGCTTCACTGTACAATGGAGTGTTACTTCCATTTAAGAAAATATTTGAAGTTTTGATGGGTTGGGGTCTCAGTGCTATGACCACCCCCTGGGGAAAGCACTGATCTAGATTATTAGGATTAGTAGAGATGGAGTTTCAAGATGCCCATACACTTTATACTAAAGTCAGCCAGACCTGCTGCTGCCTCCCGACTCTCCCGATGATTTGAGGATAATGGTCAGGTGTGTTGGATTTTTGCTGCCTGACCCTTCTGTTCTTAGAGTGTTTTTAGGGTGATATGGCGGCGGCAGAGCTCTGGCGTTGGCTTACCCCTCACCTTCCCACAGGGAACACATAAATGTTCGGCTGGATGTTCATGTTCATGGGGAGGATTGGAGAAATAACAATCGGTTAGGCCAGGAGTGTCAAACTCGTGGCCCACCAGCTGTTGCAGAATTACAATTCCCAACATGACGGGGAGCCAAAGTCAAAGCTGTAGCTGTCAAGGCATGATGAGAATTGTAGTTTTACAACATTTGGAGGACCATCAGTTTGACACATGTGAGTTAGGCCGACGGTTAATAAAAGTGTATGGCAACCTGTTCACATCAGGCTGAGCCCTATGTTTAGTGAATGCACTGAAGAACAATTCTAGCATATGTTCCACAATATCCATAGGGTCTACGCATCTAATGGGGGGCCAAAGCTATGCTAGTATACATCTGTATATCTTTTTTGTAGTACTGAATTACTATTCCAACCATGGAAACTTATTAGCTGTACAGCTATGCAGGGAGATCCGTCACAGCCATCCAATGTGGTAAGCAGACCATAATATTCTGTACATCACCTGTATCTTCTGCTTCCTGTGAATGGTGGATATGAAATACAGCTCCATTGCATCCATGTACAGAACACACCTCATCACTGCACATAATATATAGTCATTCTCCTAGAACCTCACACGAACGTGACACTGAGAAAGTTTAGTTGACAGATAAGGGTCATGCAGGTTCAGGGTCTCCATGACAACAGGGAAAGTGGAGTAAAATCCTGGTTGTATAGGTGCTATAAAGGCAGCAGTGAGAAGGTCTGTGCACAGCTCAGAACAGCCCCAGCACATATACTGTGTAAGACATAGGTAAAACGCTGACACCTCTGAATGAAGTCACAGAAGATGCATAATACAACCAAACAGAAAATCCATCTGCTGTAGCCTGGAATTATTTATAAAATATACAAATTAACAATCCTATAAATGACAACTATGATCAATGAGATCAATTATACAGCAAGATAAAACCTACCTTAGGGGACACAATTAGGTTATATTCACACACAGCAAAATAAAAGATAACTACAGCTGTCATTTCTACAACAAAACATAAACAAATAATTGTCATTTTTTGCAAAAACATATTGTAAATAATGAGCATGTTTATTTGTTCTATGCCTGTACTCAATTGTGTGTGCACTGATGGTTAATGTCTAGAGATGAGCGAACCTGGAGCATGCTGCAGTCCATCCGAACCCGAACTTTCGGCATTTGATTAGCGGTGGCTGCTAAAGTCGGATAAAGCCCTAAGGCTATGTGGAAAACATGGATATAGTCATTGGCTGTATCCATGTTTACAGACAACCTTAGAGCTTTATCCAAGTTCTGCAGCCCCAGCTAATCAAATACCAAACGTTCGGGTTCGGATCGACTCGAACCCGAACCTGGTTCACTCATCTCTTTTAATGTCCAATAGATTTCAATAGAGCATATTATTACATTGAAAAATACAGACATATTTTGCTTTTACTTTACTGTGTGTGTGTACATAGCCTATGTGTATCTAAAAGAGCCCTTAAGGCCCTATTACATGGAACGATTACCGGCCGTTACGGCTGATAATCGTCCCATGTAATAGAAAGCAACGATCAGACAATATAAACAATGTCGGCTGATCGTTGTTGTTGTTTGTCTTTCAAAATGTTGAAAGACAAACGACTGTGATAGCAGCGATCTGCAGCCGCCGCTCCGTAGAACAGGAGCAGCGGCAGCAGACCACCACTTATCTCTATGGGCTGCCTGGACAACCTAGCAATCACCCGGGCAGCCCCCCGGCACCTCCCCGCGGCCCCCCTGCACTTACCTGCTCGCTGCCACAGCGTATAATAGCAGCGACAGCAAGCAGCGAACAAGGAGCAAACGAGCGCTGACAGCACTCGTTTGCTCTTCTGGTCACCCCGTGTAATAGGGGCTTTAGAGGGGTTGTTTACTATTCCCTATCACTGCCATTCTGACAACACCCATCACATTGCTAAGGACTTCCTGGACTCCATCTAAACACTGTGCTGTACAGTATATGGTCATATTGGTGTTGAAGAGATAGCACCACCTTTAGCTGGGAGTGTTGCACATTTGCACAGTTTGGTAGTATCAGGTTTTCGAGGTTTTAATCATACCCTGAGGGGGTGGAGTTGGAAAGTCATGTGACCCCACTCCAGGTGGTTTTAAACAAGTCGTGATGTTGTATGTAATAAATATTGATTGATCAGGCTGCCAGATACTCCTTCTTATTATATATGGTCATATTGTGCTGCAATATCAGGTCATTGTCATATGTGCTTTGTTAAGCTCCAGAACTTTTATGTGTGGTCAGTGTAGTTAAGGCAAGGCACGGGTTGCTGTAGATGAAGGTACATTTCTGATCTTCATCCTCAGCGCCATTTCTGTACTATTAGGAGTAACATTTTTATGCTAATAAGACATTTTGTTGCACTGGGGATGGGACTGCCCCTCCCAGTGCACCAATTCACCCCCACTCTGCCACCAGTGCACCAAATGCCTTATTAGCATTAACATTTAACTCCTAATATTGAAGAAACTTACCTTCATCCTCAGCGCCCCGTGTGCAATAGGGCAATAGGCACATATTAACAGGTTAGATTCTTCTGACCTGCTGAAAGTGTCCCTTTATATAAGTATATATTTTATCTAAAGACCCAGCAATGTATCAACTATTTTAAATGCTAGAATAAAACTTTAGTTTACGGCCTCTGTTTTATTGTATAGCATATAAAGTTATATGGTAGCCACCGAAATCAAAGGGTCATATAATGCACAGGAGTGAAGACAGACGTTTTTTTTTTAGCAATCCTACATTTGTCCATTTGAAAAGGGTCCTGGAGAGACCTTCATAAACGAGGATTAGAGATGAGCGAACCGTGGCAACACTAAATACTCTGCATTTAATTGCCCGTGGCTGAAGAAGTTGGATGCAGTCCTAGGGAATCCCGGAAAACATGTATACAGTTTATGGCCTATGGTTGTATCCATGTTTTTCAAACAGCCTTAAGGCCCTATTACATGTAACGATTATCGGCCGTATTCAGCCGATAATCATCTTGTGTAATAGAAGACAACGATTAGCCAACATGAACGATGTCGGCTGATCGTTGCCTATCGTTGTCTTTCAACATGTTGCACCAACTTCAGCCACTGGTAATCAAATGCAGAGCATTTGGGTTGCGACAAACCCAGGCGCGCTAAAGGGTTCACTTATAGCTAATCCTGAGACATTTAGGAAGGACTCTTCAGGACCTTCTTCAATTAGCTAAAGTGTAGGATCTCTTCTCAGGATGCCATAAAATAAGGTATCAAAAATGACAACCACTTGCTGCATCCGATGCTCTTAAATAGTTCCTTTAATAATGGACTATTATTCAGGTGCAATAGATGTAAAGCATCTCCATGGTACCACACTACCACCACTTTAAACTGTTAGTATAAAATTGCAGCAGGTATGGTATATATACTCTATGCCAGATATAATAACACACGTTTTTCCACAGTTTCCATTTTGTCTTCTTGAAGGACTAAAGAAAAATAAGACTGACCACGATTATTGCTGCTAACAGGGGTGCAACCAGTCATTGAGGTACTTACAAGTGTATTAGATACTCTTCTTTACATAGATAAAGTAATAGTTCAGAAATGGTGTTATGGGAACCCAGGATCTCAATGTCTAAGCTGACTAGGATTTGGGGGCACTAATCCACAGTACTAATACAAAGCCAAGCAGTGCTCTGCTAGGGTGATAGATCAACACAATGATTTATCTGTAACAATTTGCAGCTCATATATCCCAGGGGCCAAAGTTCTGCTGTATTACAGGCCCATGCCCCATGAATCCATACTACTGCTGTGTGTGTGAGGCCTTGGTGTGATTGACAGACCGAATGCACTTAGTACTGACGGATATCCCATCAGTATGCTCCCGGGACACAGATTTCCCTGTACTAAGGGTAGGCTGATTGATCCTGAATGATCACGTGATATTATCAATTAACTACTAACTTAAATACTGCTACAATAAATAAGACACACAGGGTACACAGAGGAACTACATTTTGCTACAGAGACCCATTGGAAATCTGTCAGCCCATCGACATGGATTGACAGATAATTGGGCAATAAAACTCTACCTGTTCCCTTGTAATAAATTATCAAATTAAGTTTTTATTTCAGAGTGGAGAGTCAGAGAGGCGGAGCCAAGCTGCTGATGTGCCACAGCACTGTCTACCCTTCTCTTCCTGCTGTGCTATGTTTGATATACAAATATGGGCTCACAGTGCCAAGCCCTGTATATCAAACATAGGAGCGCATATCACTTGCCTGGACTTTGTATACCATTGAGACAAAAGCACAGTAATCGGCTCTGCAGCGCATTTAAGCCTCATCATTATGCACAGTACAGGCACATGAATTGTATACAGTGCCCTGTGCTGTAAACCCAGACCCTATTGTCAATCATCCAGGGCAGGGAGAGAGAGAACGTCAGGAGGCAGATTATGCTGTGGCACATCAGCAACTCAACCCCACCTCTTTGACTCTTCCGCACATAATAAAAACTGATGAACGGGCCAACAATTTTATAAAAAGTAATGCTATTTTTATTGCCCCATTATCTGCCAGCTTACAGGCTACGTAGTCTCACCCACTCCTTTAAACAAATTTGCCAGAAAATGAAGAACAGGGGCTTTTTGAATACTATATACTATAACATGTATTTACTTTGTTGTTGTTGTCGTAAAAATATTGTTCTAGCTTTGATATACTCTAGCATAGTCACCTCATTTATTACAATACAAACTCATAGGCTTCTGCATATGACCACTACTCTGCCTAACAATTCCCTGTGCCTATACATTTAGTATATAGATCTGCAATTCAGTCAATAGGCTATTACATTTATTTATTTATTTATTTTTCTGAAGTCTGGTTTCATCTTTATGCATTTGGGCTAATCTATCCCTAAGTATACCAGTCTATCAGAGGGTCAACACCCTAGATCTGTTGTGAAGTGCCTATTTCATATGTGTAGACCACTTGTTTTAATATATTTTTTACTTTTAATGCATATCTAATAAAAGTTAGATTTTATACGCAATTCTGGGAAATTAACCACTACTCTGCCTAACAATTCCCTGTGCCTATACATTTAGGTATATAGATCTGCAATTCAGTCAATAGGCTATTACAAAAAGCTATCACTTTATATATAACATGGCACACAGATTGCTTTCACATTTAAACAGACTGCTATTGGCATCAGCTAACAAGCTAGGTGACAGATACACCCCTTTAGGTTAAGGCAAACCTGTCAGTCAGTCGATCCTATATGTTTCTGATATAGGAGGAGCTGTAATAAATAAAAATAGTTTTCTACTATAGAACATAAAGCAATAGAAGTGTATGATCAATGGGTTAATGCTTTCTTCAGGGACTGACAGCCTTCCCTGTATCCATGCTCATACACAGACAGTTGTCAATCACTGACAGAGGGTAGGAGCAGCTAAACACAGGTCTTACCACATACAGATAAGCTCAACAGGAGCGAGAGATTAAAATGCTAATTTCCAACTTCCCCTGCATTGTTTTCTACTAAACGGTTTATGATACTGCGCATACAAAATGCTGATATGCCCGCATTGTATAATGCAATGTTTTGTGCTGCACTGCATTCTAGATGAGTTGGTTTGTGCTACTTCACATCCCTGTATAATGCCTGGCGAAAAAACTAAAGTTTCCAGAATTCAATTCAAAAAAGCAAATCTATATAAACACTTAACAAGCACAATCTGCTGGGAGATTTGAGCAGCAGAATTGTAAATGCAGCTGTGGATGTGAAGAGCCTACAATACATGCAGGGTCAGATAAGGAGATGCAATGTATTTTATTCCAAGATATCCACGTCAACCAAAAACAACATTTACATGCAGCTCAGCCATGAGTTTCTACTAACCCAATGTATAATATTCCCTTAGACGATTACTGTTCTGTCCAAGACCACTAAAAAAAATTAAAGGGGAACTATCAGCAGGTTAGATGAATCTAACATGCTGATAGTCCCGTATAGCGCCTGGGACGCTGAGGACGAAGGTATGTGTCTTACCTTCCTCCTCTGCGCCGCTTCTGTGCTGTTAGTCGGCTTAATCTTTAGCCGGGAACCCTGGTTATCAATGGAGTGGGCAGGCCAGATGACGCTATGGGGGCAGGCAGTGCACCTTACAGTGCTCCGGGCCGAAGATTAAGCCAACTAACAGCGTGAGACCAGCACTGAGGAGGAAGGTAAGACACATATCTTCCTCATCATCATCTAGGGCGCTATAGGCGGCTATTAGCAGGTTAGATCGGTTTAATCTGCTGATAGTTCTCCTTTACAATTAACGTGGACAGATTCATCTATAAGTCCAAATAGGCCAAAAAAGGGTCAAAAACATTTACTACTATAAAGTCCGATTGGCCAACAGTCATTATGGACAAAACCAAACACTTACTTTTCATTCTGGGCGACAATCTCCTTTAAATAGAAACCAGCACCAGCATTTTCATGTTTAAGACAAAGTTACAATGCTGTAGGGTGTTTAAACAGTGTCCTATAAAAGCCCATCTCACATATAGCCTATGCACGCAGATAGACTACCTTGAGTTACTGGGACAGGCCTGACTGGGTCACTGCTATAATGCTGCTCATTCTAGCATACTGCTATACACTGATGAGGGGGACAAGAACCCTGAAATAGCTGTCTACAGATGGGTGGCTCTTTCTATGTGGAGGTGATTCTGCTTTGGCTAATAATTCCCAGTCATTTTAAGGCTTTTAAGGTAGCCATATACCAGAGTGATTATATAGACAGTATATTGATACATTTTCATTGTAAGGCGTGAAGGCTATATACTTATATGAGCTGACTAATAAGGTACTTTGCACTTGTTAAACTTGCCACATGGTCTACTTTTCATGTCTAGTAATATAAAATAAGTTATGAAACACTGCTTTACAATACTTTATAGTATAGTTTTCATATTTAATAATTCATCACATTGCTAAACAGGATACACTTCAAGCTGGTTTAAATAAAAAAATACAGTATTTTCCGGCGTATAAGATGACTGGGCGTACAAGACGACCCCCGACTTTTCCAGTTAAAATATAAAGTTTGGGATATACTCGCTGTATAAGACTACCCCTATTCCAACACACACCAAATAAAAATAAAGGACATCAGACAGCAGTGAGATCTGAAAGGGCAGAGAAGGAGGTTACAGTGATACCAGTAGGATACAAGGGCGGCCAGACGGGTGAAAGAGGTGTGTTTTTCTGGGCCCAGTACCACTCTAGTGCATCTCTTTTTTTCAATATCCCGGACACCTGCAGCTTGCTCTGTCCTATATATGGTCGCGGCATTCGGCGGGAATGTGGCCAGTTTGAGCTCCCCCCACGGTATGCTGCAACCACAGATACTCCAGTCCAGTAGTGAAGTTCTTCAGCACCTGCCTTATAAGACGACACCCGGCGTATAAGACGACCACTGACTTTTGAGAAGATTTTCCTGGGTTAAAAAGTAGTCTTATACACAGGAAAATACAGTACATAGAGAAACTTAATGTTATAAGCTCATTACCACTAGTAAGTGGTGGATTAATAGCTGAATGGCAGGTCTATTATACTGCATGACCAAGATAAGTAGCTTTCACACTAACAATAAGAAAGAGTAGAGTGGTAACAAGAGACACAGAGTTGATGGGGGGCCCGGTAATCTAGGAATGGGGGGTAATATTACATGAAGGAATGATGAACAGTAATCCCAAGGAAGCCACCTACTAAAAAGTGCCCATACACCATCAATATTTGTCAGCCATACGTTCATTAGGTTGGCTACTATCCCTTCCAATCCCTCCATAAAAACACAAACACGCCACTCAGCCTTAAAGAGGATGTACCATCAAGTACATCCTCTTTAGTCTGAAACGACGGATCAAACAGCGCCGTCACGGGGCAGCCGGTGCCGCAGTCCGTTTTTCGGACCGCGGCCCGGTTCCCATGCACGGCGCTGTTCTATGCACCGGAACCGGCTGGTGCTCAAGCACTGGAGGTAGGCCGGGCCGTCCTCAGTGGGTGGGAATTCCCTCCCCTGTATGACGCGGCTCCATTAGAATGAATGGAGCCTCGTCATAGAGGAGAGGAAATTCCCTCCCACTGGGGGCGGCTCGGCCTACCTCCAGTGCTTGAGCACTGGCCGTTTCCGGTGCATAGACTGGCGCCGTGCACGGGAAACGGGCCGCGGTCCGTTTTTTGGACCGAGGCCCGGTTCCCGTGCATGGCGCCGTTCGATTCGTCGGTTCAGATTAAAGAGGATGTACCTGGTGGTACATCCTCTTTAAGTTCATGCTTTGTGTATGAGGAAAGGGAAGGTAAGTCGCTGCCAGACAGCCCCAGCAGCGGTGTATCTATCACATTAAGGTTGGCAGGTTCAGCTGACTTTTCTCGATTATGTAGTAGTATGGGTCAAGCTTTGTTCACACAAAGTAGTTTATGCTGTTTGATCATTGAGTTCTATTGAACTTGATGAAAAACAGCGTGTGGGAAGGAGATACTAGGCCATAATAATAATAATAATAATGTATTTAGTGCTAGGACCACAATGGATTGGACTATGGTGTGGCGAATTAGTGTTATAGCTACTGTAGATGCTGAAACAGTAGTCAACCAACAAAACTGGTGATATAGTTGTAACAGCTATGTAACAACTATATCACCATTTTTGTTTGTTGACAACTGTTACAGTATCTACAGTAGCTATAACACTAATTCACCACACCATAGTCCAATCCATAGTGGTCCTAGCGCTAAATACATTATTTCTAATACTCTAGAGTGTTATAAATAGAGGCATGGGGTTATTAAAGCGACTCTGTACCCACTGTGCATCCCCCCAACTACTTATACCTTTTTGTAGCTGATGACAAGTCCTTTCTGCTGGTATCTTTATAAACGCTGGTTGTGCTTTCCTGAGGCAGAAAATTAAACTCTAGTTGAGGTGTAGCCATGTCAAAGAGGCGTGGCCTAGAGCGATCGTGCCCTAGGCCAGCACCGCCTGTGTGGTGCTGGTCTCCATCTCCCTCTGCCTTCCGTTCCACCCCCTGTCCGTCCGCACAAGATCGGTGCGCAGCGGCGCATGTGCAAAGGAGAAGCTGTCCAATTAGGGGGGAGGGGCGGGGCGAAAGGCAGGAGAGGCAGTGCAGGGCCAGGCGCATCACTACCATGGGGCGAGGACAGGACACACCACAGAGGCAGCGCGGACCCGGCAATGTCACTGCAGCGGCGCCGGGGGGTTAAACAACAGTGCGAGCGCACACGCAGCTAACACTGTGTGGGCGGACAGGGAGCGGAACGGGAGGCAGGGGGAGACGGAAACCAACACCACACTGGCGGTGCTGGCCTAGGGCAACATAGCTCTAGGCCATGCCTTTTTGATAGCTACACCTCAACTAAAGTTCTATTTTCTGCCTCAGGAAAGCACAATCAACGTTTATAAAGATACCAGCAGAAAAAACTTCTCATCAGCTACAAAAAAAGGTCTAAGTAGTTGGGGGGGGGGGGGGGGATGCACCGTGGGTACAGAGTCACTTTAAGCTGCTTAGACACATATCTGCAGTACAGCGCCGTGTAAACAGACATCCCTAGGAGTCTGAAGAGAGTTGATAATATGATACTGGGCCATGCCATAGTCATACAGCCCCATTAATGCTCTAGAATGGCACACCTGCTCACAAACACACTAAAATCTTGTAGACGATTGCCAAAAGATGGAAGGCTGTTATCACTGCAAAAGAGGACTCAACTCCATATTAGATTGTACATTGTAAGCCCTCACGGACAGGGTCCTCTCTCCCTTTGTGCCTCTCATTCACTTTATTCACATTGGTTTTTTATTTTATGTTACATCCTGTACATTAATCTCTTATCTTATGTATGACGCTCTGGTATTAAGGGCACTATATATTAATAAATAAATTATAAATAATAGGAAGAATATTAACACAGTGTTAAATGAAATATTCAATAGATGTATAAACATGTTACAGTTAACATACTTTATACCAGTGTGCCGTGGCACACTAGTGTGCCTCGACACATGGTCCGGTGTGCCGCGGGGAAAGTCCCCCAAACTATGGTGCCCCTGTGAAACAGGAGAAAACAATGGGGGAGAGAAACCTGGGGATGGGGGAGAAGCAGGGGGGGAGAGAAGTTTGGTGGAGAGAAGCACAGGAGAGAAGCATGGGGGAGAAGCAGGGGGAGAAGTATGGTGGAGAGAAGCACGGGGGAGAGAAGCACAGGGGAGAGAAGCACAGGAGAGAAGCAAGGGGGAGAGAAGCACAGGAGAGAAGCAGGGGGGAGAAGTATGGTGGAGAGAAGCACAGGGGGGAGAAGAAAACAGGCCCAGGTTTCACACTGAGTTAGTATAAATACATTTAAAATCTATATTATTAACTATATGTATAATATGTACTGTTTTAGTGTCATTTTGTGCCATTTTGGTTGGTGGTGTGCCCCGGGATTTTTTAAGTATAAAAAGTGTGCCGCGGCTCAAAAAAAGGTTGAAAATCACTGCTTTATACCATACAGAATATGAACATAATACAAAACAAAGAATTATTATTCAAATAAACAAAATGCATACATATTGTAATATAATATAACCATATGCAAGTTAAAACAATGTTCTTATAATTTTTCCAACCCACCCCCTGCAGACACAGCCAAGATCAACGTCATTCCTTCATATAATCACATGACAGGACACATTATTATTTCCTCTATAAACCTTATAAAACTATACAGCCTAGTAAACAAGTATTAATGCATTTTCTTCAGACCCCGCGACCCCTGCTCTGCAATTTACTGTGTTCTCTGTGAAAAGCAAATTACATCTCAACTTTTAACATGACATTTCCGCTTATCAATGCTAATAGTTCTATCTACCATACATTGACATTTAGGTGTAAAAATGTAAATTATTTTGGAAAAAAAGGTAGCATCCACATGACACAGATTAGTCTGGAATTGTAGGTAATAACATTTCTCGAACCCTGGGTACTGCTAATTGAGAGACATATGGAAGCTAAAGGGTACAATGGGGCCTACTAGCTTATGCACGTATTGCTTCATACATAAAGGTGAACTGGTAAATGTGTTTGTTTCCAATGTCCACCGAGTCAGATGTGACATACACATAAACATATACCACTCCAACCTATTCCAGGCAACACAGTGTCAGACAGTAATAACAGGGACATACCTCTCACCCCCTCCCACTGAGAAATCAGGCACAACTTTCAGAAACAATCGGATTCAGGAGACCAAAATGAAGGCACTATCTGCAAATTGAGAACAGAGACTTAACTTCTAAGGAACATAACATGCAGCCTTTCAGCCATTCTATAAGATTAGACAATAAGAACACTGAGACGAGGTCTGGAGGCTATTACTCAACCAAGTAGCAAAAGATATCATGTCGGTGCTTCAATGTTAACAATAAACGTACTGCCTCTTATACATAACATCGGACACATACGTAGGCCAGGGCACTCACCATTTAATATCTATCTATATACACAAGGAGATCAATCAGAATGTATTTCTAGGTCTAAAGACATCCATTACAATTCCTAAGTAGCCGACGTGTGTCGTACATTACACTTTTCCTTATAAATAAAACACAAGGTCCATGCTACTGCTGCTATAAAGACGGCCGGCACTGTACAGCACCCACTCATCTGATAAAATATGTCTGACTCGCCCACAACTATCTCCCGCTGAGAGTAGAAAATGTCAGCAATAACGGCTTCACCTATGTATAGATTTTACCTTGGAAATGGGAAGAAACCTGGGAATAAAAGCCAGATGAGTTCTCAGCTTAGCCATGTAAATGGAATTGCTTTTCACTCCTGCGTTCGCTCTGCAGCCTTGTGGAGGAAATCTTAGCCCTTAATGTAGTTATCCTCCTCCAACCTTCCACTAAATTGTAGCATGTAATGAAATGAGGGCTTCTTACCTGGAGACCCCATGGGCTGTTTCCACAGCGAGAAATCCCCAAAGGTCCTATTTTAAGTGAACTGGAAAAAAGCACATAAAAAGAGATAATAGTTATAATGAAATGAAAGCAGCAGTATCCATTGCCGTTGCCTGCACTCTCTGCTTGCACTTTCACATTACACAGGCTGTCAGGGGCGGAGGCAGCGCTGCTCAGCGCAGAACAAGGGCCTGGTTTCTGCTAAAGTGAAACTGATGTATGAGGAGGAAAGGACAACCTAGCAGAAGCCACAGCATTGAAAACAACACATACCTCCTCCCCCACACAATGCACAGGATAGAGCAATGACAGCTATGCCGGCTACATCTACGCCTTTGTTACCTAGGCCTAGCATTACAGGACTTGCTGGCTTTTCCTGTCATGTGTTCACACACTCTGGCCTGCCCCCATACATCATCTTAGCTACAAGGCCTATACTTAACAATGTGTTCTTGCGGGTTTTCCCACAGATCCCAGAATTTCCCCTGTAGTGAATACAAATACTGTAGTTTATACAATGCAGAATGCTGCGTCACCTTCCCCATTCAGGCCCACTGACTTCAATGGAGTTTGTCAGGCTAACTGTACATCTGACAGCACTATTCTCACCATCAAAAATACCATGTTCACACAATGAACCCAAATACATGTACAGCATGTATCTTTATGCTACTGAAATACATGTTGTGTACAAAAAAAGAGAAAACAAATGCACCAAACTACAAATATGCATAAAAAAATAAAATGTAAATTCAAAAACGAATTAAATTACACATAATTTGATATGAATATGGCCGTACACTAACATTTTTACTAACGTTGCTATTCCACCATGGTGTCCGTGGACCTTATTAGGTTTTTGTTGTCCAACCATGTACTCCTAGTCAATGTAGTGCAAGTCTTCATAGAGCACAAAAGATTGTAAAATAGCTAAAACAACCTTACACATTCCTTACCAATTTATTACTAGACTCGTTTTTTGATTACAGTGTACCTCCAGTTACATGTAGAGATGAATACTGTGTAGGACTCACTTCGAGTTTATGTGGTTTACACCTGACAATTCATGATAACACCTATATTGTAACAGCATAGGGTAACCAACTTACTAACTATAGTCACAAAAAAAACAAGTACAGTATATGGCCAGACACCAGAAATGAATGCATCAAAATACTACTCACTCTTTACTAAGGGGAAATACACAATAAGGCCATGTTCACATGGCGTAAGAGACCAGCCGGGTCACGGAGCGGCTGGTCTCTGAAAAGATCATCCCTGCCGGTACTGCAGTACTGAAGCTTGCGGCCGCTGAATAGCAGCCACAGAAAACCGACATGTCAATTGTTTGTAGGGGTCCTGGCCGGAGCGTATACTATGTGTATACGGCCAGGATCCCATAGACACCTGGCCACTGTATTTTCTCGTATTAACTACGCCCATTGTTGCAATTGGCAGCAACGGCCGTAGAAATACGAAAAAATATGTTGTGTGAACATAGCCTAATAGTGCATTTACACAGAGAGATTTATTTGACAGATTTTGGAAGCTAAAGCCAGGAATGGATTTGAAAGAGCAAGGCGAAATCTCAGTCTTTCCTTTATGACCCGTTCCCTGTTTGTAGTCTGTTCTTGGCTTTGGCTTCAAAAATCTGTCAGATAAATCTCTCTGTGTAAACGCACCATAAAGGCCCTATTACACAAAACCATTATCGTCCGTATTCTGCTGATATCGGCCGTTGCGGCCGTTAATGGTCTTGTGTAATTGAAGACAACGATCAGCCGACATCGTTCATGTCGTCTGATCGTGGTCTTCAATTACACAAGACGATGTAATTGACGATGTAACATGTTGAAAGACAAACAACAAAAAGAGCAGCGATCTGCTGCAGTCACTCCATGGAACAGTAGCGGCGGCAGCACACCGCTGCTATCTGCTATGGGCTGCCCCCGGACGTTCTAGCGATCACCCCGGGCAGCCCCACGCAGCTCCCTGCAGTCCCCCTGTACTCATTTACTCACGCTATTACACACGTCAGCGACAAGTGTGAAACGGGGAGCTGAGAGCGCACATTTGCTCCTCTCTTTCGCCCCGTGTAATAGGGGCTTAAGTCATCTGTATGTGATCCACTGTCCACACACTCACTAAATTACCCTAATGTGCGCTTCCACCATTTTTCCTGACCAAGAGTAGTCAAAACACGCATTGGAGTGATTTAGTGAGTAGGTGGATGGCATACGGAGGACTTTGTGTGTATTTCCCCTTAGTGATTCATGCTTATCTTTTACGTCTTTCTTCTTTGTAGGATTTAGTATATTGCCTTTGACCGGGTTGTACATTTTGCACTATGTACAGTTTCCAGCAGGTCAGTGTGCAATGTGTACATACTTCTTATCATATAAGTAACTCTGTGTAGTCTGTAATTCCCCTCTGCTGCTTGTTGGTTCTATATTATCTGTGCATTTTGTGTGACATATTCTTTTGCATATTGAGCTATTTATTTACTGACTTTTAATGATATATTACTCGTCAGTAAAAAGTATGTTTATGCATTCATTTATGGTGTCTGTCCTATTTACTTGATATTTTGGTGACCTGACAATTCATGTAAACTGCAAATCCCTTGTACTGCTGGGCAGTGAGGATGTATGACCCCTGTATAGAGCTACACCCAGTTACATAGTGTACTGTTAGTATACTGTAACTAGTCACGGCTTGCTTATATTTGCTCATAATCTACATTACTGTTACACAGAGTGAGAAATGCTGGAAATTCCCTGATCAGACAATGTGACGTTGTGGTTCTGTTTATATCCGCGTCAAGGCTTCTAATTCTTTTAGACATTTATAAAAAAAATCATTAATGTCCCATCAGTCCCATATGATTGACAGTGTATTCAAGTGAAGCTTTTTGAAGTATTTCCCTTCCCTTGACATTTCCCATTGCCTTTAATGTGATCTGTCAGGTTCTCGTGGTTCTTTACTCAACTGTTTCCCTCCTGTATAACATTTCCACCAAAGGATTTAATCAATTGTTTCAAGGATGTGTAGAACACCTGCTCCCTCACAAGCAACAAAAGAGATGACTGTCTGCCAATGTTAAAGGAAACCTATCAGCTCAATACTAGGTACGCAGCAGCAGACACCAGTGTACAGGTCAGATGGAGAGAAAACTAACCCTACCTTGGATTCTTTTTGTAAAATCATCTCTTTCCTAGCAGCATAAGGAACACAGAAGTGACGCCAAGTCACAGTAGGCACCGATCCACCCACCGCCATCCACACTTTCTTACAGGGGTGCACTGGGGGCAGTACTGGGGACATAACTGCAAACTGTGTCAGTACCGCAGCGCAGAGATTTCACTGTTTTTCAGGTAAAGGCATCATAATGAATGATGATGCTGGGAGTTCTGGGTTCCCTCTGGGCTAGTGGGTGAGGACTAGCTACTGTGATGTGACGGGGGTGCTAACAAGCAGTGTAAGCTGTGAGACAAGCTGTCATAAGCCATAATATTGTGGTGTTTAATGCTAAGTTTACACGAGGCGATTATTGGCCCGATCGTACGATTAACGATTTCGAAGTAACGATTTTTTTTATAACGATCAGCGCTTAGACGGTACGATATATCGTACGGAAAAATCGTTTTGCGATCGCACGCCCGCAGCCCCCTGCGCCGCCCCGATCGCAACACCCCCGCCGATCCGATCGCCACCCCCGCTCCGATCGCCACCCCCACCGCTCCGATCCCCACCCTCGCCAATGCACGGCAGCACTGATTGGCTGAAGGGGAGCCGTTTGAATTTCCCGCCTCCCCTCTTCAGCCAATCAGTGCTGCCGTGCATTGATTGGCTGAAGAGGGGAGCCGGGAAATTCAAACGGCTCCTCTTGAGCCAATCAGTGCTGAAGAGGAGCACTGATTGGCTGAAGAGGAGCCGTTTGAAATTCCCGGCTCACCTCTTCAGCCAATCAATGCGCTGAAGAGGGGAGCCGCGGATTTTGAAGACCTGCGACGCGGAGCAGGTAACGTATGTTCTTGGCCGCGGCGGCAGGGGCGATCGGAGCGGCGGCGTGGTGCGCAGGGGGTGGCGATCGGAGCGCTGGCGGCGGGGATGGCGGGCGGAGCGCTGGCGGCGGGGGTGGCGATCGGAGCAGCGGCGGCGGGGGTGGTGATCGGAGCCGCGGTGGCGGCGATCGGGGCAGCGGGGGTGGCGATCGAGCCGGCGCAGGGGGCTGCGGATGAGCGGAGGGCCGGGCTGCGGCGGCAGGACTTTCGCGCGACGACTGTTTACACGGAACGATCGGCAAATTTTTGGCGAACGACGAATGACGATTTAAGAATAAGTTAAAAGATCAAAATGAACGATTTCTCGCTCGTCATGCGATCGTTCACTGCGTTTACACGTACGATTATCGCTCGAATTTGATCGTTATCGTGCAAATTCGCACGATAATTGTTCCGTGTAAACCCAGCATAAGGGTCCGTTTACACACACAGATTATCTGACAGATTTTTGCAGCCAAAGCCAGGAATTTACTATAAACAGGTCATAAAGAAAAGACAGAGATTTCTCTTTTTTTCAAATCCATTTCTGGTTTTGGCTGCAAAAATCTGACAGATATCAGTCATATAATCTGTGTGTGTAAACGGACCCAAAGGGAACCAATTATGAGAAAAATGCTGATACAACTATACATATGTTCCTATATGTCCCCCAGCACTCTTTCCAGTATGTGTGTTACTTATACGTCCCGAAAACGTACTTTGTAAAACCTACCGATGTAGTCATGTGCACGGTCCGGAGCTCTTAACTAGTCACGGCTGGCGGGAAATCTTGCCGGCAATCACGCCTCCCAGGGAGCGTCGGTGCTCAGGGGTGGCCCCTCTGTGACGCTGCCAGCTCCTATATGCGGACCCTCCCAGGGAGGCCTGATTGCCGGCAAGATTTCCAGCCAGCCGTGACTAGTTAAGAGCTCCAGACTGCCCACATGACTACATTTTTTTTACAAAGTACTTTTTCTGCACATAAAAGTAAGGTCATACCCTTTACTTATATGCCTGGAAAGAGTGCTGGGTGACATAGTTATGTTATTGTTGTAATAGCATTTTTCTCCAAGTTTGGTTCCCTTCAAGAGCTAAGTGCTAATAATGTGGAAATTCACAAATTAGATAAAGTGAATTTGCAGAACAACAAAAAATACAATGCTGCCTTGAACCCAATCTAACCTAATCCCACAGTGATTGGCTTTATGTGAAGACAGAGGGGGGAGGTTTATTAACAGGGGACTTTTCTGTGTGGGGGCTATTACTGCCATGGCAGCTAGTGCAATCTACCACGAGGGGAAAGCCTAGACTATTTACCACTAGGGGAAAGCCTAGTCTAATTTCTGTGAAGGTGAGAAGTTGTCTCAGAACTGTCTTGAAATATGGTAGTCTCTGAATTGTCCTAAAATAAATGGGAAAAACAGTATCAAGAGGTATAAGGGGAACGAATAGGCAGTGGCACAAGGCCTTGAATGGTATATGGGGGGAAGGAAAATTAGCAAGAAAGAGCTATGTACCAGCAGTCCGGAAACATAAGAAAATGGTGCTCCTGGTCTGGGGCGGTGGCAGGCATGGCGCTCCTGGTCTGCGGCTTTTTGTTTTTTACTTGGCTGGTTATAGAATAGAGAGGGATCCTAATAATCCAAAAAATGAATGGAGCTCCAAAGGAATGTGGTTTTCTGGCATTTCCATCTACGAAACTTTTACTTTTTAGGTAGCCCCATATTCTAGACTAGTGCAATATGAGGTATAACAAAACCTTGAGACTCCAAACTCCTGCAGCGTGCACTTCTAACTTTATCTCCTTAAAACATATTTTACTGAATGTGAACAAATGAATTTTCCAAGATTATCAAACAACTTTAGGCTATGTTCACACTGCGTATAATTCCGTCCGTAGTTCGTACTCCGCCGTACATGTGTGGCTGAAACTACGGGCGTGGGAAAAATCGACATGCGGCCGGGTGCGTACGAACCGCGAACATACGCCCATAGTACAGTTATGCTTCCCTAGCTTGATTCGAAGCGATCTGAGGCAGGTCATTTACTTGGAAATCTTCGCCCAGCCCAATAAAACTCACAGAACCTTTTGGATCGAAAAATCAAGTTCAATTTGGCTGAAATAAGTATTTAGTACGGGACCGCATGGAAATCCACGGCCGTGAGTTTCAACATTTCCGTCCTCAAACAATGGTCTTGTTCATTTTTCACGGCGCCGTATACGATCCAGCCGTAAGCTCATACGTAGTGTGCATTGTGCGGGCGTATATCGTATACTTTCAAGCGAACACATCAACCTCGTGGTTCGCACTACGGACGGAATCATACGCAGTGTGAACATAGCCTTAAGCTGTGTTTCCACATATGTGTTTAGAGTGTGAATTTAAAGGAATTATCCAGGCTGAAAAACATGGTTGTTTTTGAAACTGCCATGAAGCCCCGTCCAGAAGACACTGTCCATCTATGAAATTAAGTGATTTTGGAGCAGAAAGACAGCACAGACAAGTGATATACAGGTATAAAACAGAAAAATCAAAAAGTGACAGCTAGCTCACCTCATAAATGGTGTAGGGTTACGGTTCATGGTAGGAGATTGCATTGATTCAGCAGCGGCCAACCTTAGCGAAGAAAAAGTGGTACAGGTTCCAGAACCCCAAGAAAAATTGAAATTTCAAATCTTTATTACATCGGGTTAAAATCCTTGCTGTTCTGCGCAGCCAACACGTTTCGTACGCATGCATGTTTAATCATGATCTATCAGCTAGTTACAACAACACATGTTATAACCAAAAAGCAGCCATTGAACAAGAATGGTACAAAAATTCACAAATTGCTGTGATGCACTGGTAACCACATGTGTGGATAAATGGAGTCTTATGGGTGTTATAAGTGCTACTATTCAAAGCGGTTTTTATAAATATAAATTATACATGAACAACTGTAGGGAAAAATAATCACCCAAAAATATATAACCGCATGATGATACCATTAAAGCATAATGACACAAGGATACCATGTATGAACAGAACAATACATAAACAAATGTAAAATAAGCATTTAAAGATACATAGAGTCACAATACTCCTGAACAGACAAAGTAGCATAAATAGATGTAAAATATGCATGATCACATTTCCATATATTTATTGTTCCGTTTATACATGGTATCCTTATGTCATTGTGCCGTTATATATTTTTGGGTGATTATTTTTCCCTACATATGCTCATGTATAATTTATATTTATAAATACCGCTTTGAATAGTAGCACTTATAACACCCATAAGACTCCATTTATCCACACATGTGGTTCCCAGTGCATCACCACCACTTACCACGTTACCTAATGTCCTATCACTTTGCTTTTCACAGCAATTTATGAAATTTTTTTTGTTCATTGGCTTCTTTTCGGTTTAAACATGTGTTGTTGTTACTAGCTGATAATCCATGATTAGAGGGGTTGGCCAGTATTAGTAATTGTACTCACTGCACTTACTGACACCAGCTCCCTGTGTACCTCAGAGCTAAAAATCACACTCCCCTCTTCCCCTCTGTGCTGCCCTGCTCTGTGGTGATTCTGTCCATAAGATGGCTGACATGGAGGAGCATGTGACCATGCTCTGCCCCCCCCACTGTGTCCAGCACTGAGCCTGTATATGCCTACGGAGGACACTTGGAGCAAGGCATGGTCACATGGGCATCCATGTTCAGCCTTCTTATGGACAGACTCTTCAGCAGAACAGCACAGCCTGGAGGAAGGGAATCTGATTTTAGTTCTATGAGATACACAGGGAGCTGCTGTTAGTATATACAGTAAGTACACTTACCAATACTGAACTTTTTTACTATAAAGTGGTCAACCCCTCTAAGCGCATGTGTGTGAAACGCGTTGGTTGTGCAGAGCAGCAAGGATTTTACCAAATATGTAATAAAGATTTGAACTTTTAATCAATTTTTATTGGAGTGCTCAAACCCGTACTACTTCTACTTTGCGTTATACCGGTATATATTGAATGTGCAGCATCTAAGCTTGTGGATGGTGTAGAGAATCACAGAGTAAGGGGGTGACAATATCACTTTAGGCAACAAACCTTTCTATGCCCATAAACTTAGGCTGCTTTGTACATTTGACAAAAGGGAGAGAAGGTACTTGTACTCCCCGAAAAAGAAGTATGATGTGCATATTTTGCTGTGTGTAAACTGACAGCTACAGTCTCTCTTGCAGAGACCCACAACACAGTCTCTCTCCTGCCCTGACAAAATCTATCTCCCGTCCCCTCAGCAGTGCCATGCTTTGCCTTAATTTTAACAAAGATACATTTAAGTTGTATAACTTCTCAAAAATTGTTCATTTAAAGTGACTCTGTACCCACAATCTGACCCTCCTAACCACTTGTACCATCAGATAGCTGCTCTTAATCCAAGATCTGTCCTGGGGTCCGTTCGGCAGGTGATGCATTTATTGTCCTAAAAAACAACTTTTAAACTTGCAGCCCTGTGTCAAATTGGCGTGGCCTAGGGTGTCTGTGAATTAGGCTGGCACACCCTCTCTGTCCCTCCTCCCCATTATGAATGCTCCAGGCAGGTTTTCTACTATACATAACCTGTGTGAACACTCAACATGTGTTGGCTCGTTAAGGCACCTGTGCAGTGTTCAGACAAGTGAGAAATAGGAGATGTTCTGCCCAGGGGCATTCCTAATGATGAAGAGGGTGGGGACTACGCCAATTTGACACAGGGCTGCAAGTTTAAAAGTTGTTTTTTAGGACAATAACTGCATCACCTGCATCAAGAAGCTATCCGAAGGTACAAGCGGTTTGAGGAGGCAGATTGTGGGTACAGAGTCACTTTAACAATAGTTTCTTATTTTCCAGAGTACCCCTTTAAGTTTACCCAGATAAGGTTTATAGCACGAAATAATGAATGTTCCCAGTTCGCACCTTATTTTAATGGAGGCCTTTTTTGGTTTAAGCCTAGTGAGGTGAAGGGAACTAGAAGAAAGGAAGTTACAACTGGTGATGTGTTCAGCATAATGGCTGGGGTCATGTGGCAGAAGCGTGGGCAGATGAGATGCATCCACAATAAACACAGACATACCTGCCACAGATTTATATCTGATAGATAATGGCTGTGCCGTTATCTGAACCAAACAGTAACCTTTCCTGCAAAATTGTAAAGGGGTATTCCAGTGTTTTCTTAAAAAAAAATGTTACTAGGACTGTGTGGATAATAGACAGAAAATGGGTACTTACCTAGTCTTAAGTGTCCCTCAGCTAATGTTCTTCTCCCTCTAGTCCTGTGATCTTCTCTTTTCTTCTTTATACCAGGAGCGAGTGCTCATCCCGGAATTAGAAGAAATAAAGAAGATTGGGGGACCGGAAGGAGAATAATGTGAGCTGCAGAAAACAGGGACTAGGTTTTATATTTTCCTACCACCCCAGCGGCATTTTATTTTTAGTACAACACTGGAATACCCCTACAAGTCATTAAGGAAAAGAGTTATGGCTGCAGGATTTTTCTGGTAAACAAGCAACCATTAACAATAAAAAGAAACGTTCCTAACAACATGCAGTTTTCGATGCATCAAGGCCACATTTTAGCGGCCCAGTTTCCACTTCTTTTGACCCAATCTAAACACCACCAATCTACTCTCATTACTGGTGAGGAGATTTCAGGATGTACATATAGAGCCAACAGTGCAGTGTACAGGGTTCAAGTTCCCACGGTATTTAGGCAGTACGCTAGAGGTGTATATCAGTATACTGGCAGAAAGATAAGACAAGATATACTACACTGTATTTGCCGCAAGTGCATTGATTCTTATAAACCTAATGTATTCTACTAGTTAATTTCCCGAACATATACTTTTGAGTTCTCCAAAACAGAAGTACAGTATACACTTGGGAAATGGGCTGAACATATTTACTAGTAGATGGGCCTGGCATTAGTACGCTAAAGTATACATCAATACACCTCCATGGCATATCTTTGGCGTTCTGCCTGAACGTAGTGTGAACCCAGTCTATCTTTTTAACAACACGAAGGACAAGGCAGAATGTATTTACTATAAGGCTATGTTCCCACTACAGGAACATAGCAGGGAAAGGCGTCTCTCTCGTAATATTGAGGGCAACAAATAATGATCATTATCATTTCCCTGCAATGTTTTTGAAGTGGGAACACAGCCAAAAAATACATTCTCACTTCCTACTTAGGCCTCATCCACAAACCCATACTTACTACAGAGTGTATAGGACACATAAGTCTCCAGGCCAATGCACACAACCGTGAGTGCATCGGCCAGAAGCCCGGACCGCAAAAAAATAGGACCAGCACCGTCCGTTTTGCAATCAGGCTCCATAGAATTGATTTCCTTCGGAAGTGCGCAGTCGGTGCTTGCAGGTAGCACATCCATAGGCTGCCACAACCACAGACTTTGCATTATGGTTCATTATAGTCTCCCCACAGCTGTGTGAGCTAGACTTTAGAGAGGCACAGAAGGCCTACACAAATGACACCATGTACTTTACAATCCCCCCACAAGAACACTGCATATTATTATATGGCTTCTGTATCGCTGGTGACTGAATGGCAACAAACTATCCAGAAGGACTGAGCATATCGGCATACATACTGAAAAATACAAGGGCATTTGGTTTTACCGCTGTAAAAACATAACCGTACAAAGAATGGAGGTATAGTGCACAACAGTGCCAAGTGAATACCCCTACTAAATAGGAGTACAAACAATGCCAGAGCTATTGGCTCAAACAATGCAATACTGGCTGCCTGTGTGTGTGTGTGTGGGGGGGGGGGGGGGGGGGGTCATTGAGTTCATTATAGTCAATGGGTGCAAAATAGTCATGCAGCAAGCCTCTCCAAGACCGTTTTGGTAGACGTGCCTGCTGTGCTGGGAATCTGGGATACGTCTCATGTTATAATATGATTGGTTGTAATGTGAAATTTCTCTACTCTCCATTTTCTCCCATAGTGCAGATTCTGGGGGCTCCTATAATCATATGATAGTCTCCAGTTTGATCTGAAAAGCACCAATCTATCAATTTTCTTAAAACTTTTTTTTTTTTTTCATTTCATTTTTTTTTTCTTTATAGGTAATACAGTTTGCTTAGTTTCCCTGCTACAGCCTTTACAGTTTGCTGTTTGAGCTCTGCCTCCTCTCTACACCTAAATAGCCTGGAAGATTCTCCCCTGCAACCTGAGTAGAAGCTAAATGGCAAAAACTTTATAATGAAGACTATTAAGGAAGCACTCCCACAATTTTTGTTGTGGACATATTAAGAACATTCATCAACACTATTCCTGCAGTGTCATCTTTTTCATCACAGCTCTGCTGTATCCACATCCATTTCACTGCTGCATCTGGGTCATGTGACCTCTGATCAGCCACTATCTTGACTTTAAGTTTTAAAACTGCATCCTCTCCCTTTCAAATCTGGCAACAATCCTATGATACGTCAGCACAGTATCACATGGGCAGCTAAAACCAGTACCATCTCTGCCAGCTGGGAGGAGAGTGTAATAATTCTCAACTATATATCTCTAAATAAGCTAAGAGACTATAAGCATACAGTCAGGGAGGCCGAACTGTCATCGAATCCATTATAACTGTGTGACAGAGGCTGCATAACCATTATCAGTAATTTTAAGGGAATTTCTGTCTGTGGACAGCTTGTGGGAAACAGTCCATGAAGTGTGATCATACAGGAAGTTTTGGCAAAGAAGTTGACCCCATTGAGGGTACAGAAATGCACCACCAATGGGTCACCATGAGATCACATGACTTGACAGAAGGAAAGGTTTCAAGGCATTTTCAAACAGACAGAAAGCAATAACTACATGAGATAATACTAGATGAATGATAAATACAGGCAAATAAAATTTTTTAAAAGTTCTTTTTTAACCTAACCTACTGATATATCCTACAGCACCGAGGATGAAGTTGAGTTTCCTACCTTCATCCTCTGCACGGTTTCCCTGCAGTTTCAAGTTAAATTGCTATGCTAATAAGGTGGTTTGATGCATAGGGGGTAGGACTTCCTCCCCCAGTGCACTGACCTGGGTGGCTCGCTCTGATGATATTCATTAGAAGGGGCATGCTGGTGGGTTGGATAGGTGTACTTGGGGCAGTAGTCCCATCCCCAGTGCACCAAACCACCTTATTAGCATAGCAACTTAAAGGAGAAGTCCGGCAAAAATTTTTGTTAAAGTATTGTATTGCCCCCCAAAAGTTACACAAATTACCAATGTACACTTATTACGGGAAATGCCTATAAAGTGCTTATTTCCTTGCACTTACTACTGCATCAAGGCTTCACTTCCTGGATAACATGGTGATGTCACGACCCGACTCCCAGAGCTGTGCGGGCTGTGGCTGCTGGAGAGGATGATGGCAGGGGGACACTGAGGGACACAGGGCACTGGAGGGACACTGAGCATCCCTCTGCCATCATCCTCTCCAGCAGCCACAGCCCGCACAGCTCTGGGAGTCGGGTTGTGACATCACCATGTTATCCAGGAAGTGAAGCCTTGATGCAGTAGTAAGTGCAGGGAAAAAAGCACTTTAAGGGTATAAACCCACACACCGTATATGCAGCAGATATGCAACAAATACGCAGCAGATTTGTTGGTACAGATTTGATGCTGTGTTCAGTTATTTAGATCTAATCTGCTGCGTATTTGCTGCGAGTTTGCTGCGTATCGCAGCAGTAAATACGCTGCATATACGGTGTGTGGGTTTATACCCTATAAGCGTTTCTCATAATAACTGTATATTGGGGATCTGTAACTTTTGTGGGGCAATACAATACTTTAATAAAGAATTTTGCCGAACTTCTCCTGCAGAGAAACGGTGCAGATTGTGAAGGTATGAAACTTACCTTCATCCTCAGCACCCTTTGCGCTGTAGGGAGATATCAGCAGGTTACATATAATTCCATGGAAACTTGATCTCCTGGCATCAGCTGACAGGTCTCCTCTTTAAGTTTGGTGAAGGTCCCAAGGCAAACAGTTTATAGGGGTCCTTCACCCACTTCTGAGACAAGATGTATATTGTGTGGCCCTTTACCCTGATGTGTTATGTAGGAGCCCTCAAGAGTATGGCACTAAAAATAAGAATACAAGGTAAGTATAATACTATCCTTTGTAAAGCATTTGTTTAAGAAGTGGCATATGGGCCAGAAAGAGATACCCTGTCGTCACTACGGTAGTTACTGAAATCAGATATAAAAGCATTCTATATAAAAGACAACACTTGTCAGACCAAGCCAACCACAT